>NC_056446.1:24709760-24864760 GCF_018296145.1 Oncorhynchus tshawytscha
GGTTTCATCAGAACAGAGAATCTTGATTGTCATGGTCTGAGTGTCACATGAGTTGACGCTGGAGAGACTAAGCAGGTACGGGGAGTCAGACATTTAATAAAGAACGGACATGGAACGAGACAGGAACAGCATCAGCATACAGGAAAACAAAGACGAAAAACAATCAATGCAGAAGTGGGGAACAGAGCTGGGGAACTGACAAATATAGGGGAGGTAATAACAGGTGATGAGTGAGTCCAGGTGATTCCAATATCGCTGATGTGCGTGACGAGGGAAGGCAGGTGTGCGTAATGGATAATAGGTGTGCATGATGCAGGGCAGCCTGGCACCCTCAAGCGCCAGGGTGGGGAAGAGCGGAAGCAGACATGACACAGAGTCTTTAGGTGCCTTTTGTAAAACTCCTAGCTGGCTGTCATGTGCCTTTTACTGAGGAGTGGCTTCCGTCTGGCCACTCCACCATAAAGATCTGATTGGTGAAGTGCTGCAGAGATGGTTGTCCTTCTGAAAGGTTCTCCCATCTCCACAGAGAAACTCTAGAGCTCTGTCAGAGTGACCATCGAGTTCTTGGTTACCTCCCTGACTAAGGCCCTTCTCTTCTCCCCTGATTACTCAGTTTGGCTGGGCGGCCAACTCGATGAAGAGTCTTGGTGGTTTCCAACTTTTTCCATTTTACAAGGATGGAGGCCACTGTCTTCTTGGGTACCTTTATTGCCTTTGACATTTATTGGTACTCTTACCCAGATCTGTGCCTCGACACAATTCTGTCTCGGCGCTCTACCGACAATTCCTTCTACCTCATGGCTTGTTTTTTTCTCTGAGACGCAGCTGTGGGACCTTATATCTGACCTTATGTCAGCTGTGGGACCTTATATCGACAGGTGTGTGCCTTTCCAAATCATGTCCAATCAATTGAATTTACCACAGGTGGACTCCAACCATGTTGTAGAAACATCTCAAAGATGATCAATGGAAGCAGGATGCTCCTAAGCTCAATTTCGCGTCTCATAGCATAAGGTCTGAATACTTGCATCCATTAAGTATTTCTGTTCTTTATTTTGAATACATTTGTAAACATTCTAAAAAGCTGTTCTTGATTTGTTGCTATGGGTTATTGTGTGTAGATTGAAAAAAAAATCTTGAATCAATGTTGTTAGAATATGGCTGTAACGTAACAAAATTTGGAAAAGGAAAGGGGTCTGAATACTTTCCGAATGCTCTGTATGTACATGTAGGTTAGGGTAAATTGACAATGCATAGATAATAAGCAGATAGTAGCAGCAGCATAAAAATGGGGGGGGGGGTCAATGCAAATAGTGCGTAGCCATTCGGTTAGCTGTTCAGGAGTCTTATGGCTTGGGAGTAGAAGCCTTTTGGTCCTTTGGTGATGTGGACGCCAAGGAACTTGAAGCTCTCAACCTGTTTTACTACAGCCCCGTCGATGAGAATGGGGCGTGCTCGGCCCTTCTTTTCCTGTAGTCCACAATGATCTCCTTTGTCTTGATCACTGTTACGTTCCCCAGATTATGTGTTGTAGTTTGTGTATTTACATGTGTTTATTTCAGGAAATGGCTTCCTGAAATCCCTCAAGCAGCTGATTGGTCGACTCCAGGGCTAATTGGAGAGCTGACCCCGCCCCCTCGTCAAGACGCAGCTGTCTCCAATTACCCATTCCTTCTGACACTATATAAAAGCCAGTGTTCTGTTCAGGGGGGAGATCTCTTCTTTTTGGAGGTAGAGATTTTGCTGGAGGTAGAGATTTTGCTGGAGGTAGGGATTGCTGGAGGTAGGGATTGCTGAGATTGATTGTGATAGAGGTTGATTTTGCTGGAAAGTGGTATGTTCTGTGAGTTTGTTGCTCAGATAGAGCTTATTTGACATCCTTTTGTTTCTTAGTTTGTTTGAAATTGTTTAATATTCTGTTTCATTTGTTCCCAGGGGGGAAGGGGAAGGCACCTAGGGAGTGCTTAGGCAAGAGGCCCGCGGGCATACATATACCCGTAGCATATTCGCTGTCTAGACACACTAGGTAAGACCTGGGCGGACCACCCCTTGTATTTTGGTTAGGGCACCAGGTGGTGCTAAATTAGGTAAGTAGTGGGTAGGCAGGTAAGATAGGAGAGGGGGCTTTGAGATTTACTTTCTTTGCTTTGGTTCCGTCCAGCCCCTTTTCCCCATATTACCGTGTAAAGGAATAAAGTCCTTGTAAACGGTACCACATTCTGCTTGTTGTCATTTTTACTCGCACCTACAGTCCATACCTTTTTCGCTTCACAGAGAGTTTAGTTGTAGCAGGGTGTTGCGTTCCCTCTTCATAGAGGCGTGCGTAACAATCACATTGAGGGAGAGGTTGTTATCCTAGCACCACACTGCCAGGTCTCTAACCTCCTCCCTATAGGCTGTTTCCTCGTTGTCGGAGATCAGGCCTATCGCTGTTGTGTCGTCGGCAAACTTAGTGATGGTGTTGGAGTCGTGCTTGGCCATGCATTCATGGGTGAACAAGGAGTACAGGAGGGGACTGAGCACGCACCCCCGAGGGACTCCCATGTTGAGGATCAGCGTGGCAGATGTGTTGTTACCTACCCTTACCACCTGGTGGTTGCCCATCAGGCAATCCAGGATACAGTTGCAGAGTGAGGCGTTTAGTCCCAGGGTCCTTAGCTTAGTGATGAACTTTGAGGGCACAATGGTGTTGAATGCTGAGCTGTAGTCAATGACTATCATTCTCACGTATGTGTTCCTTTTGTCCAGGTGGGGAAGGGCAGTGTCGAGTGCAATAGAGATTGTGTCCTATGTGGATCTGTTGGGGCGGTATGAAAATTGGAGTGGGTCTAGGGTTTCTGAGATAATGGTGTTGATGTCAGCCATGACCAGCCTTTCAAAGCACTTCATGGCTATAGATGTGAGTGCTACGGGTCAGTAGTAATTTAGTCAGGTTACCTTGGTGTTCTTGGGCACAGGGACTATGGTGGTCTGCTTGAAACATGTTGGTATTACAGACTCGGTCAAGGATAGGTTGAAAATGTCAATGAAGACACTTGCCAGTTGGTCAGCGCATGATTGGAGTGCCCGTCCTGGTAATCCATCTGGCTCTGCAGCCTTGTGAATGTTGACCAGTTTAAAGTCTTACTCACATCGGCTACGGAGAGCGTGATCACTCAGTAGTCTGGAACAGCTGGTGCTCTCATGCATACTTTGGTGTTGCTTGCCTCAAAGCAAGCATAGAATTTGTTTAGCTCTTCTGGTAGGCTTGTTTCACTGGGCAGCTCATGGCTGTTCTTCCCTTTGTTTGTTGTGTGTGTGTGTGTGTGTGTGTGTGTGTGTGTGTGTGTGTGTGTGTGTGTGTGTGTGTGTGTGTGTGTGTGTGTGTGTGTGTGTGTGTGTGTGTGTGTGTGTGTGTGTGTGTGTGTGTGTGTGTGTGTGTGTGTGTGTGTGTGTGTGTGTGTGTGTGTGTGTGTGTGTGTGTGTGTGTGTGTGTGTGTGTGTGTGTGTGTGTGTGTGTGTGTGTGTGTGTGTGTGTGTGTGTGTGTGTGTGTGTGTGTGTGTGTGTGTGTGTCAGTGCAGTATGTGTAGGTGCCACTTAATATAATGTTTACATACCATACATTACTCATGTCATATGTATATACTGTACTCTATACCATCTACTGCATCTTGCCATCTTTATGTAATACATGTATCACTAGCCACTTTAAACAATGCCACCTTTATGTTTACATACCCTACATTACTCATCTCATATGTATATACTGTACTCTATACCATCTACTGCATCTTGCCTATGCCGTTCTGTACCATCACTCATTCATATATTTTTATGTACATATTCTTCATCTCTTTACACTTGCGTGTATAAGGTAATTGTTGTGGAATTGTTAGGTTAGATTACTCGTTGGTTATTATTGCATTGTCGGAACTAGAAGCACAAGCATTTCGCTACACTCGCATTAACATCTGCTAACCATGTGTATGTGACAAATACAATTTGATTTGATTTTGAATTCATTTGAGGTGTGGTAGGAGTCCAGTGAGTGTACATCAAGCCTGTGCAAGAGAGACAGTGCAGAACATTTAATAAATAATAATAATAAAATAAGAGGGGCCATTTGATTAACTGTTCAGCAGTCTTATGGCTTGGGAGTAGTAGCTTTTAAGGAGGCTTTTGTTCCCAGACTTGGTGCTCTGGTACTACTTGCCGTGTGGTAGCAGAGAGAACAGTCTATGACTTGGGTGACTGGAGTCTTTGAGAATTCTCAGGGCCTTCCTCTGACACTGCCATTTCCCCTCTCATTGTATATCATACACCCCACTACAGGTTAAATCTCAGATCCTTCTTCATTGTTAAGACCCTATAAACATTGTCTTTGGAAGCGGCCAATTCTAAACAAATCACGTTAATTTGGATTAATAGAACAGGAAACATCTGTTTTAAGTTGAAGAAGCGTATGTCTAAGGTTCGAGTAGAAAGCTTCAGCGGGGTTTGTTTAAAGCAGGCAGCTGCCTGGTAGCTGGAGGGCACTGTTAGATGCTGCTGTATGTTTAACTCTCTGTTTCCTCTTAGGAGGAGCACATTTTGGCAGGTATTCACTGCTCCTTCTCCTCTCTCTCTCTCTGAAGAAACGTTGGCTCACATCACTCCTTACCTAAGATCTCACCTCTAACGGGTCACAGCACTGTTAGAATCCTGCTCTGGTTTGGTTGGAGGTTGGATATGAGACAGATGAAGATGTTCTGACTTCTGCTATCTTTCCATCTCCATACCTATTTTTAAAACTGGGTTTACATTACATTTCAACTTTTAAATCTCAAAAGTCAAGACTGGTTGAGATTGGCTCTCTCATTCCCCTCCTGTCTTCTTCTCCTCTCTTCTCTCTGGCCAAAACAGTTTTGCTAAATGGTTGACCTGCTTGAAGGTTTAAGGATGCTCACGTACTCCTGCGGCTATTTGAGGTCACTGTGTGTTAATGGTGGATATTGAGAAGTGGACTGTGGAGTTCTGGTGCAGTCTAAGATGCCAGGGATGAACCACAAAACCAGCATTTTGTGTCAGCAGAATCTCAGTGCCAAACCCACTGTTTTGTTTTCAACAGTGTTTGGAGCCATCAGTTACCTCAGTACTCCTACTCTCTCCATAATTCCTGCCCTGGGAGCATGTTTGGCCTGTGTCTGTCTGTGATCAGGGTCTGATTCAGAGTGAGTTTAGTCTCCAAGATCCCGTTACTGAGAATAGGAAGTGATTCCTGACGTTGATTGTCCTGGAATGAACCCTTTAACCTGAACATCTGACTGCCCATAGTGGTTTCATCAAGTTTTGGCTCCCTTCAAAGTTATGTGCAATGATTCTCACTACTGTACACAAACACACCAACTGGCCTGGCAGACAGGGTCTGATTTACAGAATAATCATATTATATTTGTTTGTTTGTTTGTTTGTATATTTATATTTATATATATTTTTTCTTATTTATCTCCATAGACAATTGCTTAGTTTATTTATCTGTATGAGCTGTTGTAATAACTTCCAATCGTATTGCATTGTGTCCTATTGTAAATATATAATTCTGCATAATTTCTGTTCATATTGAGAAGGATAACAGTAGAGCTCTGAGTACATAGAGAGAGTGGTTAAAGCCTCTCTACTGTACCAGCCAATTAAAACCCTCAGAATGAAATGTTTCGGCATCAGGGGCCAATCATGGGCTCTGATAGGACTAGGCCATACTTATGTTTGTGTGTTTGTGTGTTTGTTTGTATTTTTGGGCTTGCTCTTTTGTCCAAAGAAACAAATTCCCATAATCCTCTCTGACATTAGGGATAAGGAAGGCAGACAGAGATGTCTGTGAGATATGCCAAGAGTCTAAAACTCCCTGAAAACAAGACCCCAATATGCAGATTATTATTACATCCTTTGTTTAGGAATTTAAAAAAACACAATTAACAATGAGCTGGAAGATTAACAATTGCCACTTTGTATTTGGGAACCTCATACCAGTAATATCAGCCAGGGCATTTTGGTTCAAGCCAAAATGTTGATTAAATTCTTAATTGCAATTATTTATTTACAATCAGAAAGCAGAATATGTGGAAAATAATGTTAAATAAAGTTTAAACTCCTTTGCAATGCAATTACCAAAAACGTTCCATGGAATACTGATGAAGTGGTCAACATTTAAAGTTGGTCGATGGAAAATAATGTCAATTTATGTATGACTGGTTTTCGAAGCCTCGAACTCTTGTCTGACATTGGGCCTTAATATTAATATTGGATGAATCACTTGAGGCGAATGTTCTGATAACCACTGACTGACTATCTGCCTTGTATCTGTAATCAAATGACTCATGCTGCTGTAAGTGCACTTAGTTTAGCTGCATCAGATGTGAAAGCATGTGTCCCAAATGGCACCCTACTCCCTATTCCATGGTGTGCTACTTTTATGGGCCCTGGTCAAAACTAGTACACTGTATAGGGAATAGGGTGCCATTTTTTAAACAAACTTAATGTCAAAGTGGTGGAAAAACCTGACCAAAATACCCCTAATGATGAAAAACAAGTTAGCTACTTTGTCCCGTCAATCCCAGAGCTGATAACGTAGTGTGAGGATGGACACCTACTAATGCGAGGGTTTCAGCACATCCAGCGCTATAATGTGGGTACACTTATGTGCTTCACACAATTATGCAAAAAGTGTGATGTTTTTTTTTCTCTCTCAAGATATTTCACTCTACCGTATGTCCCAGGTTTGGTACAGGGTGTTATCATTGATTTTCCATCCCAGGTCTTTGGGTTTATAGAATATGTGAAATTAACTTAGTAAACTAGTCATAATGATACAAACCAGAGAGCTGCTAGACTGTAGCTTGACTATCATAATTAACTTTGTTGTTGTGAGAGAGAGAGAGAGAGAGAGAGAGAGATCATTTGTCATTTGGCCAATATCCATTAATAATAAAAACTAAAACAATTCAGTGACTCCCTCTCATTATACAGTGACTCCCTCTCATTATACAGTGACTCCCATGTCATTATCAAGACCTGGAATGCCAAGAATAGAGCAAAGAAAAGAGTCCCCTCATCCACCTGGTCCTGGGGCTGAGTTCACAAACCTGTTCGACTAACACACTGAAGCCTCAGTCCCCCCATCCAGCTGGTCCTGGGGCTGAGTTCACAAACCTGTTCTATTTACACACTGAAGCCTCAGGACCAGAACATCCAATCAATGAGAATATTCCAAGTTACAACACAGTCAAAACAAAATGACATTGCTTACACAAGCACAAAGCAAAATGCAGTGCTATCTGGCCCTAAATCGACAGTACACCATGGCAAACTATTTGACCATGGTTGCTGATCAAAACCTTAGAAAAACATTGACAATGTACAGGCTCAGTGTTCACAGCCTAGCCATTGAGAGGGGTAGACACAGGAAAAACCAGGCTCCCTGTAGAGGAAAGGCTGTGCAACCACTGCATCACAGCAGAACCCGAGAAAGCTGCATCTCCTGACAAAAATAAAAAGTCCGGGCTCTGGCTGGTCCACTAAAGGACATTCAGAGACTTGTACCGAAGCCACTTCTGCGTTGCCTTTGCTGTGTGCTTAGGGTCGTTGTCCTGTTGGACAGTGGACCTTCGCCCCAGTCTAAGGTTCTGAGAGCTCTGGAGCAGGTTTGTATTCAAGGATCTAAAGGATCTCTCTATACTTTGCTGCCACCACCATGCTTCACAATAGGGATAGTGCCAGGTTTCATTCAGACGTGACTCTTGGCATTCAGGCCAAAGAGATCAATCTTGGTTTCACCAGACCAGAGAATCTTGTTTCCCATGGTCTGAGAGTTCAAGCAGCTGTCATGTGCCTTTAACTGAGGAGTGGCTTCCGTCTGGCCACTCTACCATAAATGCCTGATTGGTGGAGTGCTGCAGAGATGGTTGTCCTTTTGTAAGGTTCTCCCATCTCCACAGACGAACTCTGGAGCTCTGTCAGAGTGACCATCGGGTTCTTGGTCACCTCCCAGACTGAGGCCCTTCTCCCCTGATTGCTCAGTTAGACAGGGCGGCCAGCTCTAGGAAGAGTCTTACTGGTTCCAAACTTCTTCCATTTAAGAATGATGAAGTTCACTGTGTTTTGGGGACCTTCAATGCTGCAGAATTTTTTTTGTACCCTTCCCCAGATCTGTGCCTCGAGACAATCCTGTCTCGGAGCTCTACCGACAATTCCCTCAACCTCATGGCTTGGTTTTTTATCTGACATGCACTGTCAACTGTGGAACCTTACATAGACAGGCGTGTGCCTTTCCTCATCGTGTACAATCAATACAATTTACCACAGGTGGACTCCAATCTAGTTGTAGAAACATCTCAAGAATGATCAATGGAAACAGGATGCACCTAAGCTCAATTTCGAGTCTCATAGCAAAAGGTCTGAATACTTATGTAAATAAAGTATTTCTGTTTTTTAAATGTCTAAAATCATGGTTTTGCTTTGTCATTATTGGGTATTATGTATAGATTGCTGATGTTTTTTTATGTATTTAATCCATTTTAGAATATGACTGTAACGTAACAAAATGTGGAAAAAGTAAAGGGGTCTGAATACTTTCCGAATGGACTGTATACAGATCTCAGTGGATCTTGGCAAGACGCTCACAGAGGCACTGAGAGACAGAGACACTGCTGACTGGTTCCATTTCTGCTCATGTGTTTTTGACTGATAACATCTTGTCTTCAGAAATACATGAATGCCCTCTGAGAAAGATGACAAGAATCTGTGTATGTGTGTGGGCATCCTTTCGTGCGTGCATGTGTGTGTGTGTGTGTGTGTGTGTGTGTGCGCCTGTGTCTTTGAATGTTGTCTTAACAGGTGTGATGGCATCAATTTCCCTTCTGTTGGATTATAATTCATGAGACACAGCATGCTGGAAGCACCTTTCCTTTAGCACAGCATGATCCCTGCTTTTAACACACTGACTGACTCGCTTCTCCACAGCTGGACAGCTTTACTATACTGGCCTGCTTTACCAGGTAGCAGTGTGAACTGCACTATAAGAGCCTAGAGCAAGTCCTAGCCTCCTGGCCCTGCTCACATTGTGATGTTAGAATTCACTCTCTCTGAATAGTTAAGGTTTTTACAATGACATCTTATAAAAGGGCAAAGTTGTACATTGTGCCAGTAAATGCACTAACATAATGGATTTGTATCTTAACATAAAGAACATGGAGTTACTGTGCCAAGGTTTGTGACTGTGAGAAAAGGAAGAGTGTGATGGTCAAAGTCATTGGTTTAAACAGCTGAACGCTTTAACATTGACTGACTGACTGAAGAAAACCATTTCATTCATTTTCCTCCACAGTAGGATATCCTTAATGGAGCCTTGGCTACTGTACATAGCAAATAGCATGTGAAGGCTGTATGCACACGCACAAATGCACACACACACAGTACGTACACACACATACATGCTCGCGGGCCCACACATGTACGCACCCACAAACACACGCCCCGAAAACACGCACGCACACATCCACTATAAGAGACTAAGCACATAGCTTTGTGTTACTGTATTGTTTATTTTTACGCTGAGTCAGTAGTTTGTCTGTTGGATGTGTCACTGTGTCTCTGTCACACTTATGGCTTATTGCATCGAGCTGCTATTTGGCAAGGCTCACGTTGTCTATAAGTTTCCATCCAGTCAGCAGTTCTGCCCTCAACATTAACATTTTCCTGAATGGAGAATAAGGAAGAGGAAGAAAAAGAGTGAAGGGGGATGGAGAGCTAAGAGGGAGAAAGATGGGGTGGGGAAATTATAGAAAAAGTGTCAAAAAGAGAGAGACAAGATACAGAGAAAGAGTGAGAGAGAAAGAGAGAAAGAGAAAGAGAGAGAGAGAGAGAGAGAGAGAGAGAGAGAGAGAAAGAGAAAGAAAGAGAGAGAGAGAGAGAGAGAAAGAGAGAGAAAGAGAGAGAGCGAGAGAGAGGAGGGGGAGAATCTTTGCCGCTGTTGGAATTGGAAAAGGCTTTTATGGACATTTTGTTAGTGAGTGGACATCTGTTACGTCCAATCTAGCACATTTGGTTCCTTGGAAGTTGTGGGAACGTATGTTTTTGGTTTCACAACGTTATTCTGTAGTACTGAAATTCCCACAGAAGAACATTGTTTCTGAACTATTTGATAACATTCCCAAAGCCAAACCAGTTAGATTGTATTCGTATTTACAGATGACATACATTTTTGTTTTAAAGGCACATGAAAATTCACATGCCCGAGAAGGCATTTAAGATGGCGCCGAAGAGGATGGCTGATGTTTTAAATGCCCGTAACCAATTGTGCCATTTTGTTCGTTTTTTTGCGTTGTTTGTAACTTCTTTTTTAACTTCTTTTGAACATAATGTTGCTGCTACCGTCTCTTATGACCAAAAATAACTTCTGGACTTCACAACTGGGATTACTCACCATGAACTGGAAGCAGCTTTTTCCTTTATCAAGTCCGACGAGAAAGATAAACTGCTCCCCCGGGAACAGGCCCAGATCCCCATCATTTGCGTGAAGAGAAGACGGAGGAAAACAGGATGCAGATCTGGCTGCCTTTTGAGAATCCATAGGCGATCGAGTAAGCTCCCACTCCTAACAATTCTACTTGCTAACATGCAATTTTCACTGGAAAATAAAATGGATGACATACGATTAAGTTTATCCTACCAACGGAACAGAAAGAACAGTAATATCTTATGTTTCACCGAGTCGTGGCTGAACGACGACACAGATAATATAGAGCTGGAGGGATTTTCAATGCACCAGCAGAACAGAGAAGCTACGTCAGGTAAGACGAGGGGTAGGGGTGTATGTCATTTGTCAGTAAAAGCTGGTGCGCGATGTATAATATTAAAGACGTCTCGAGGTATTGCTCGCCTGTGTTAGAGTACCTTATGATAAGTTGTAGACCACACTATCTGCCAAGAGATTTCTCATCTATATTTTTCGTAGCTGTCTATTTACCACCACAGACAAAGATTTGGGTCCCCAGATCCAACAGCTGCACCATGGAGAGCATCCTAACCGGTTGAATCACCGTCTTGTATGGTAACTGCTCAGCATCTGACCGCAAGGCGCTACAGAGGGTAGTGCGTGCAGCCCAGTACATCACTGTGGCCAAGCTTTCTCCGATCCAGGACCTAGGCGGTGTCCGAGGAAAGCCTATAAAATTGTCAGAGACTCCAGTCACTCAAGTCATAGACTGTTTTCTCTGCTATCTCACGGCAAGCTGTACCAGAGCACCAAGTCTAGGACCAAAAGGCTCCTGAATAGCTTCTATCCCCAAGCCATAAGACATTGATTTGATGTCTGCCAAACAGTGATTTGATGTCTGCCAAACAGTGATTTGATGTCTGCCAAACAGTGATTTGATGTCTGCCAAACAGTGATTTGATGTCTGCCAAACAGTGATTTGATGTCTGCCAAACAGTGATTTGATGTCTGCCAAACAGTGATTTGATGTCTGCCAAAAAACGCATTTTGATTTAAAAAAAGTTTATGTTCAAATGGCTCTCCTGTGAAGTAGTGACCCGCGACATACGCCTAGTTTCCTGAAACGAGTCACAAATGTCTTTACAAATCACTGGAACAATACCCAGGGCTGAAGATATTCAAGAATTCATGAAAAATACACCAAGAAAACACGTTTTACACTTACAGAACAGTATTGGGTGACATGCAAAACACATGAAACTTTATAAATACTAATGGCCAACATAGGAAAGAGAAGCAGACAAAATTGGGCATGCTTATTACTGTTCTCTGTATGTCTCTTCTCTTATTGCATAGCCAATTGTATTAGATGGCTTTACAAACATGTCTAAGAATTCTCTTTATAAATACATATCGGCATGCAACTACAAGACTAGCTTGACCAGACAAGAGTACGTCCTATCTAAACATATTACATACAGTATCAATATCATATATCTGTACATACACATGGCTAAAACTAGCCCCCTTATCCCAATCAACCGTTATCTGGCACTCAGCCTGTACTGTCCACTTTGGGAGCAGTATTGGATGACAACAGAAACACATCTCATGTCTGTGGTGTGCTGCTCACTCACCCATAGAGTAGATCAGACAGATTCCTTCCACATAGACTCTCTCTCTCTCTCTCTCTCTCTCTCTGTATCTCCGTATCTCTCTCTCTCTGTATCTCTCACTCACTCACTCACTCACTCACTCACTCACTCACTCACTCACTCACTCACTCACCACTCACTCACTCACTCACTCACTCACTCACTCACTCACTCACTCACTCACTCACTCACTCACTCACTCACTCACTCACACTCACCACTCACTCACTCACACACACACACACACACACACACACACACACACACACACACACACACACACACACACCTGATGGAGGAGGAAGCCACATGGTACCGGCCTAAACCTCTATGTTATCAGATTCAATGATGTGGTTCTGTGATTTTCTGTGACGTGAATATGCAGTGTAGGCATTAAGAAAAGCAGAGTTTATATTAGAAGGGCCAGACTTGCTTAGGTTTTCGAATCAGTCATAAACATCCCCAACCAGTTACGTGTTCCAGTTCCCCAACCAGTTACGTGTTCCAGTTCCCCAACCAGTTACGCTTTCCAGTTCCCCAACCAGTTACGTGTTCCAGTTCCCCAACCAGTTACGTGTTCCAGTTCCCCAACCAGTTACGTGTTCCAGTTCCCCAACCAGTTACGTGTTCCAGTTCCCCAACCAGTTACGTGTTCCAGTTCCACACACACACTTAGAGACAGGCCGGTCCTCTGTGCCTGATGACATTTGCTCTGTTGAGTTAGCCTCCCAGTTGAAAAGGAGCATCAAGCCCTGGTATTTATGTTGACAGTCTCCCACCCTTCAATGCCCTCATCACCCCCCCCCCCTTCCCACCCCACACCCTGCTCAAAGCTGCTCATTATGGGGTGTCAGCCAGGGGTTGTTTCAAGTGCCCCTTCAGTGGCCTGGCCATGAGGGGTTACCATGGTAACGTGAGGCAGCAGTCAGGAGTGTGTATTATTTTGGGAAGAGTGCTAGGCTAATTGAGGTAGTGGCTGGGGCTGGGACTGAAGGAGGTAACAGGAACAGATGTCTAGGGTGTAGCTACTGTAATTATGGCCTCAGAGATAAACCCCACTTTTTGAACTCGACACGTTTTGTTGATCAGACACAAATATTTGGGTCTTTATTTTGCCTCTAATGATGTTGTTTCCTTTGAGCATGAACCCCGCTATACCTGTTTGTATGTTTCTTTCTCTCTCTCTCTCTCGCTCTCTCTTTCTCTTTCTTGCCTCTCTTTTTCTCGTCTCTATCTCTTACTCTCTCTCTCTAATTCTCTCTCTCGCTCAATTCAAAGGGCTTTATTGGCACGGGAAAATGTTTTACATTGTCAAAGCAAGTGAAACTGACTATTAACAAAACTAAAATAAACAATCAGAAATAAACAGTAAACACTCTCTCACTCTCTCTCGACACACAGTCACATGCTTTCCAGTAACACCCATTTCTCACCATTACGATAAATTCTGTCAACCTATGGATCAATCGTTACAGTCTTTGATCTAATCAGATAAAGACCCAGGCATTTCCGGGATACAGTATGTTTATAGTCAATATACAGTACCGAAGGCATGCTTTGCCTTATTGTATCCTACTGTACATCCACATTGTCACAGTCTAACTTTAGATGTGCAGTGTTCTGCCTGTCTCTGTTCAAGAACTTGCTGTATTCTCAAAGGTTAGCTCCATTTTCACCTGGAGTGTCGTGAAGCATGTGTGTTGTGTGTGTGTGGGTGACAAAGATTGTGTATGTGTATGTGTGTATGTGTGCATGCACACATGTGCGTGTTTGTGTGTCTGATCAAGCCCCTAAGCTACTGGCTGACAGGCTGCCGTTGAGTGCAGTGAAGTGTTGTTGTGATGTTGTGTGTCTGTCATGGCGCCATGACACCTTTCCTGGCTGAGACACTGTGCATTTGGAATTCTGCCACGGCTTAGCACCTCCTAACCTCTGTCTCTCTCTCTCTCTCTCTCTCTCTCTCTCTCTCTCTCTCTCTCTCTCTCTCTTTCCCTTAACCTCTTGAGTGTAGGGGGCAGTATTTTGATGTTTGGATGAAAAACGTACCCAAATGAAACAGCCTATTTCTCAGGCCCAGAATCTAGAAGATGCATATAATTGTCAGATTAGGATAGAAAACAATCTAAAGTTTCCAAAACTGTCAAAATGTTGTCTGTGAGTATAACAGAACTGATAGTGCAGGCGAAAACCTGAGGAAAATCCAACAAGGAAGTGTCTAAGAGAAATTAATCTCCCTGTTCCATTGCATGCCTTCTCTCCATTTAAAGGGATATCAACCAGATTCCTTTCTCTGAGGCTTCCACATGGTGTGAACAGTCTTTAGACATAGTTTCAGGCTTTTATTTTGCGCCAACAGAGTGGAGCAGACATTTTCTCTCTCTCTCCTATTGAAGAAGCTACAGTCCGGTTTAAAAATTATCGATTATATATTGTAAAAACAGCCTGAGGATTGATTATAAAAAACGTTTGACATGTTTCTACGAACTTTTTGGCGCTCTGCAATTCAGCGGATGTTGATGAAAATGATCCCGCTGTCGGGATGGGGGCGTCCAGAAGATTCTCTTGCAATTTGTTCTCACATTGTCTGACAGATATCGTCTTTCTTTCTTTACTTCTCTCACTAAATCCTAACCTTCCTCTCCTCCTTTCCATCTCTGACCACTGTCCATCCATAGCAAGATGCCTCTGGGCTTATCCCAACACTGACTGAGAGGTGTCATTTCTGGACAGGCAGTGACATGGCCACCTCAGGCCTGGTCCTGGTCCTGGCTTGGCCCTCAATAGAGGTGTAAATTACCCCAGCCAGGGGACATTCTATTGGGCAGCAGGCTCTGTCCCACACCTCCAGACTGGAACAGGGAAGGGGGGTCAAGTCATGGCTACCACACCCTCCCAGTCCTCCCCAGTCCACTCCCAAAATACAGTATGTTGCGAATTGAACGTGAAAACATATTAAAAGCAGACCTGTGTTCAAAGACACGTGTATTTGAGTATACTGTCTGTATGTATTTGATTATGCTGTATGTATTTTAGTATTTTCAAATACACAGCCCAAAACAAGTACTTTCATTTGAGTATTTAAATGGCTATTTGAAAAAAACAATTGTCTGCCAAATTGTATTTGACAGTATGTTCAAATACTTAATTCAAATATTTGTCACGTTCGTAATAAGGACGGGACCAAGGCGCAGCGTGATTGAAGTTCCACATCTTTATTATGGTGAAACTTTAAACAAAAACAATAAACCAATAACGAAACGTGAAAGTAGTGGTGCACATGCACAAACACAAAACAATATCCCACCAACACAGGTGGGAAAAATGGCTACCTAAATTTGATCCCCAATTAGAGGCAACGATTACCAGCTGCCTCTAATTGGGAACCATACAAAACACCAATATAGAAATATTGAGCTAGAACACCCCCTAGTCACGCCCTGACCTACTACACCACAGAGAACTAAGAGCTGTCTATGGTCAGGGCGTGAAAATATTATAGGGCTCTGACGGACCTCGTCCTTATTTCCACGGTTATGGTTCCTGAACTGACATACCCACTCATTTGTAGCATACACATTTCCACAACATGCTGTTTTGCGTGGTTCCAAACTTTGAATAGGTACAAATATCTCTGTGTGAACCACTAACTCAAAAGATTAGAAATCGCTTTTAAAAAACTGTGATATATTGAGCTCTATTTCGTCCAATCACAGAGCAGATACATGTCACGTGACCGCTGGACTCACCCTTGAAAATGTTGGGAAACATGGTGCTTGTTGGTTAGGCAAGCAGCTGACTTTCCAATTTCTGTTAGCTAGATAAGTTACCATACACAGCCGTGGTCCAGTGTTTTGTCCCAGATTGTTATCATTGCTCCAGAGTCCGTGACTGCACCGTATTTTACTGTTTTCCCACGTCTAGTGTAGCCAATATCACGGCCAACATTAAGGCTCATAGTAAGTGTAATTTTTGGTGTCCTTTGAAACTCAGAACTGACGGTAAAAACACGACTTCTCAACACAGAGGTTGAAACATTCCTAACGGATGGGCACTACATCAACATAAAAATGGTTTTGCAATCTCAGGAGAAAATGAAATGTCTATGCTGCACAGTAACATTGCTACCGCGTCACGAGGATTGAGAATCCAGTTTCGGAACTACTCATTGGAGCCCTATTTTCAAATACCTGGGTTAAACGCATGGGGTGTTTTTGAGTCAGTGTATTTGAGTATTTAAAATCATTTCCAAGTGTATTTCCAAATACATTTTTGATAGGCAGTTACAGTATAAAATAATTTTTACACCACAAAATCCACAGACACATACACACATGCGAGAAATTGAGATTGTGTGCTACTGATTGAACTCAGCAGCTCCTGAAGAGGAAGATGACCATGGTTGGCAGAGTCAGAAAGAGCAAGCATGAGCTCCCCCCTGCACTCCTCGCAACAAGGGGGAGAGAGGCCATCTCATCAAAGTTTGCCTTCACCCCCACCACCACTCTAGTTTCTTACCTCCCAAAGAGGAACAAGAATTTGGTCCTGCTGAGCACACTGCACAAAATGGCTGAGATCAGTGATCGTGAGGACAGGAAGCCAGCCATCATCCTGGACTACAACCACAACAAAGGAGGCGTGGACAGCCTTGACAAGGTGATTGGAACTTACAGCTGCAGGAGGATGATTTGTCCCTTTGTGATATGGAACAAGATCAACCCTACCTGGATGCCTGATAAGAGGAACAAGAGGAGGGTGTTCCTGGAGTAGCTGGGAAAGGCACTTGTAACCCCATACATTCAAAGAAGGGAGCGCATCCCCCGCACAGCAGCCTCTGTAGCACTTGTGAAAGCTGTTCAGGTGGATGAATCTTGTCCTTATCCACCTGAGGCTGCAGCTGAGGCAGGCAAGAGGAGGAGATGCCAATTCTGCTCCCCAAAGAAGGACTGTAAAACAAATACTATGTGCTGCACATGTGAGAAATACATCTGCGAAGTCCATGCACATGCACTTGCATACTCTTGTCATGACGTTGGCCTGGGGGTAGGTTTATGACAGTCATAAATACCTCTCCCCCCTTTTTCCTCTCTCTACCCTACTGATGTTACATTTGAAAATCCCTTGGTTAACATAGAGATTCTGGGAACATCAGAAGGCGGGGGGAAATGAACTATATTCTGGTAATCCGACCAATTGAACATATGCAGTGGTACTTAATGAATATGATGTCAGTTTGGTTGTCATCTGAGACATTCTCATCAATGATATGACATAAACTCTACAGTGGAAAGTCTACACATCAAAGTTATCAGATTAACATGGAATTGTTGTTCAATTTAAATGTTTGAATATGAAACTATTGGTAAAGACATTTTAGCTTCCAAATGAGAGATTTGGGTTTTCATAAGGTTAGGGCTCTGCTCAATCAGTGGCCTGCCCCTGTGAAGAGACATGGGTTATAAAACTTTCCAGACACACCCTTCTCGCTCCACTATATAAAGCCTTGACGAAAATGTAACCTCCTGTTCCGAGGATGTGAGGACGACGGTCCGATGTCAGAATGGTTCAGATAATAACTACAGAACGAAGCCAACATCAGCGTGAGCTTTGTTTGCGAATAGTATGAACTTCGTTCTCTTATTCACTACAGAAGTGATACCTCCTAGCCGTTGAGTTAGCAACAGCAGCTGCAAATGAAGGTCAGGAAGGAACAGACAGAGTATCCCGTCTATCACACAACGACGTTACTACAACGTATCCAATTGACCACCAGAGACATTCTTCAAAGGACAAAGTTTAGGATTGAGTTTGGCAACACGTCCTTCCATCACCAACCTACCGAAGCACAGCTCAGAGTAAATATTTATTGCATTTTCCTTTTCCAAATGGGCGGTAATTTAGAATGCATAAGATACTGTATTTACGATAGCACAGCTTCTTCCTTTGGTCCTCAGTCTTCCCACTCTTTCACTCAAACCCAGCCCTTTTCTTTTGTGTAACCAGCTGTCATATCTGTTCCGCCCGCTAGGGACGTTTTCCTTTATGACGTAATTTGTAATCAAGGTATAAATCATTCTGTGTATATGTAATTCTGTGTGATTAGTTAGGTATTTAGTAAATAAATAATGAAACCCAATTTTGTATTGCTGATTCAACTTGTTAGCCAGGCTTCGTGAAGATAACCAAGAATTTACAACTTTCAGATGAGACTGAATTAAGGTGACGATTAATATTGACTGCAATTGATGTAAAATATTTGTGGTGCCCTGACTCTCTAGTTAATTACATTTACATGATTAGCTCAATTGAGGTAATATTAATTACGGAGAAATTATTTTATAGAATAGCATGTCATATCACTTAATCCGGCATAGCCAAAGACACAACACTGTCCTACATGTGCTAATTGGAGTTGATTGATTTATGTTCACGTTTTTGTTTTGTATCTTATCTTATTTTATTATTATTTATTGTTGTTGTTTATACACTTGTGGGTGGGGGCAATGGTTAAAAAATGGGAGAAGACTAGTATTTGGTAGTTGAATTCCTCATTGTACAGAATATAAGAATATATCACTATGTTGCCAAAAAAGTTCATGACTTATTGTTTCCCTTCAATAAAATGCATTCGAAACTACTTTCTGCACATCTCTGCTACTTTCTTAGGCTATACAAGTGCTATCTCTTACAAAAAATGTTATGTTTACACTTTAGCAATAATAATAATAAAACTCTAAAGAAAACAATTATGCCAGGTGTGATGTAATAAAAACGAGTGTTGTCCACTGATTAAATGCAGTCTTTCTGCATTGTGAGAAGGGAAAACCCAGATATTTACAAAGTGTGTGATGAATGACAGATTTTTTCTTGATTAAAAATCAATTAAGCTGCTTTATTTTGGCGGTTTAGTGAAGGCGGGTCATTTTTAACCCTTAGGACAAGGCGAGTATACAGAATGTTAAGACTACACAAGGGTTAAAAGATGTTGTGATCTATATGCGAAGCTCTGTCATCCAATCCCATAAAACCCAAATGGAATGACAGGCTCCCTGTCTGCAAGCAGATACTGAAATAGGCTAATACTAGGCCTCATGTGTCAGCTATGTAGCAGTATACATGACTTGTCAGATGTTTATACTAGGCTTCATAAGTCAGTAGTATGTAACCTTTCTTTAACTAGGCAAGTCAGTTAACTTCTTATGGCTGGGGGGCAGTATTGAGTAGCTTGGATGAATACGTTGCCCAAACTAAACGGCCTGCTCCTCAGTCTCAGTTGCAAATATATGCATATTATTATTAGTATTGGATAGAAAACACTCTAACGTTTCCAAAACTGTCAAAATATTGTCTGTGAGTATAACAGAACTGATATTGCAGGCGAAACCCTGAGGACAACGCAGACAAATTCCAAATAGTTTCCGTAATGTCCACAGAAACATGGCAAACGTTTTTTATAATCAATCCTCAGGTTGTTTTTTAAAATATATAATTGATAATATATCAACCAAAACTGTCTTTATCAGTAGGAGAGGGAAAGGCAATGGCAGCCCAAACTCTGTTACGCACACAAAACGCTGCTGGCACCCGGCCATACAATGACGCAATGTTATCGTTCTCGCTCATTTTTCAAAATAAAAGCCTGAAACTAGGTCTAAAGACTGTTCACACCTCGAGGAAGCGATAGGAAAAGGAATCTGGTTGATATCCCTTTAAATGGAGCAAAGGCAGGCTATGGAACATGGAGTTTTCAAAATAGAAGCCACTTCCTGGTTGGATTTTCCTCAGGTTTTTGCCTGCAATATCAGTTCTGTTATACTCACAGACAATATTTTGACAGACTTGGAAACTTTTGAGTGTTTTCTATCCTAATCTGACAATTATATGCAAATTCTAGTTTCTGGGCCTCAGAAATCGGCAGTTTCAATTGGGTGCGTTTTTCAGCCAAACACGAAAATACTGCCCCCTACACTCAACAAGTTAAGAACAAATTCTTATTTACAATGACGGCCTACCCCAGCCAAACACTGATGACACTGGGCCAATTGTGCGCCGCCCTTTGGAACTCCCAACCAGGGACTGCAGTGACACCTCTTGCACTGAGATGCAGTGGCTAAGAGCGCTGCGCCACTCGAGAGCCCAAAGGTATGCAGCTAATATACTCCTATATAGACTCTCCCACCAACCGCCAAGCCCATGTATGAAAATAACTCCCCAGTGATGGGTGTGGGTCACTGTCGATCACTTGATCAGGTGAAGGTTTTTTTAGATGCCTCCTGTCCGATTCATCAGTGTCGATAGACTTATGTTCAGATGTTCAGTGTTGATAGCATTATGTTTAGGTTAAACTGTTAATGATAACAGTGTGTTGCTAATGCGTGCTTGAAGTTCATGTTATTTAGGACCTGCCTAGAGTCAGGGGGATCATTAATGTCATGACGCAGACCTGCATGTCATTCTGCTGAAAACCAAAAGACAACGACTCAGTAAGAAGGAATGATCTTAGCAAATATATTATGCAAAGTTTGAAATTCACAATTTTCCTATATCTTGTGTCCATTTGTGAGTAAGTTCAGGACCCCCCCCCGAACTAATTCACAAATGGACACACTGACATGGACGTAAAGGCAATGTAAAGGTAATGTAAAGGTAACCCAATGCTTCTCTCCTTTGGAAAACACCTTCTTTCATGTTCAGGAGTAGCCTACTCTGACATCCACTGACTCTACAGACACACACATCTGCACACTACCAAACACCACTGGGTGTCTCCATGTTTCGTGTTTAGAATGACTCCCTCGTCACCACTCCACGTCACAGGGGGCATCAGTGAAGCCAGTTTAACTAGTACACCAGACTCTGATGGCCTAGATAGTCTTTTGGGCAGGGGATGCCAGCTCAGATTCTAACCATGCCCCTCCTCTTCTCCCTCCTCCCTCCTCCCTCTCCTCTGTCCACACACTAACATCAGCCGTAGCCTTAGGACCCTGCATCTGTCAACTAACTGCAAGTACCGTCAGGGTCAAGTAAACAGAGCAACCCTGACTCATTTGCCTCTAACTAACTGTTCTCATCTGTTAGAATAACATTGGTTTAATAGCACAATTATCATAATTTGTTTTATTTTCCCATGGCAAATAATGACTAAGGAATAAGCCTTAATATTTTATGATAGTTCATATTATATGCCACACTGCACTCCGTAATCACATTCATTTAGGTCATGTCTTTCTGAAAATCCTTTGTGTCCAATGTCGTAGCATCTCTCCAGGATGTTTATGTAACGACATTAAGAAATAATGTTATTTATTTTCCCTAACAATTATACACAGCTCTGTATTTTGTCTCTGAGCTTAATCCAGTCATTGATTGTAATAAAGGACTCCTTGTATTGCTCTCAGCACAGTCTTTATGGGACTCTCTCCGCCCTCTCTCTCTCTCTCTCTCTCTCTCTCTCTCAGAGTGCTAACAGTGAAACACTACAATAACAGACAGACACTAATATAACAGATAGGCAGACACTCCTGGTCGCTGGTGACCTTTGATTGTGTCTGGAGGAAAGAGGCTATTCCTAAACAAACTGAACGACCCTCTCACTCCACCACATGCCAGACATGGTTCAGCTTAGTAAACAAATGTAGTGACAGAGTCAGGCAATAAGGATGTGTTCTGATTTGTTGTGACAGTGTGATAGAGATTAGTATGACTGCTATTGACAGTGGGAGCCTTGCTCTGTTTTAGTGTTGTGATGCTGGTGGGCTAAGTGGTTGTCCTCAGCTGAACTCAGGTCAGTGAGTTTTACTGCAGTGTACTCTACAGACTCCGGCAAAACTGACCTGAAGTCAGTTTGGTGAGATACTGCTGTATATTTACGGTGTAGGTAAATGTGCTACAGTAATGTATTGCTCCCAGTATTATGTGTCCCTAGTTGACCTGAAGTCAGTATGCTCAGATACTACTGTATATGCTGTGAGCAGCTGTTCTGCTAATGTAGCACTCTCAGATCAGTAATCAAACTGTGAGTGTTTCCTTAGCTGACCTGAGGACAGTATTGATGAGATACATCCTGATGGCTCTGCTGCTCTGCTGCTGTCTCTGGGCCTGTGGCTGTGTGTTGCATGGGACTGGGTGCCAGTCTGTTTGTGGTCTGGGCACTGGGTCTCTGTCTCTGTTCATTTAAGGGTTTGTAATGAGTCCTTCACTAAGTCGGACAAACAGGAGTGAACTAGTTTGAGGCACTCTGCTCAGAGTGCACACTTTTATGTGGTTTGTTTGTTGGTTTTGAGTCTGTGTGGCTGTGTGTGGGGGTTTAAGATGCTAGGGTCAGATGGTCTGTGTATCAGTCTCTTCCTCAACAATCTAAAGACATTATTGAGCTGACCTCCAGAGACCTAGCGATGGCTCTGTGTCTTGTCCAAGAGCTTTGAGCCTTCAAGAAAACACTTATTTCCTTTTGGGAGAGTACACAAACTACAAGGTCACTCAAGGTTTAAACCCTAAAGTGCTTTGAGTTAAAGATGCTGAAGAAAAAAATGTTTCCTAAACTGCATCTAGAGACACATCTTTCAACACTACTACTGACGAATGTACTAAAGGAATCCCAAACAGAACACAGGCCCACTGCCTAAAATGGCTGTTTGAACAAGTTTAGGTTCCATATAAAGCTCTATTTGATACTGAGACATTCACGTTCACGGTTAATATAAAGCATGAGACCAACTGTTTACATTGAAGTATATAAGCACGTTGTGCTTCATGTTGAGTATATATAGAGCAACTGGACCCTGACCGCAAGCCAAGCGAAGCCAAGCAGGCATTTAGTTGTTGTTATGTTCCTCCTCTAACCTTTCTCTACCATGTGTTTTGAGGAAAAGGTTTCAGTGGATTTACATTCCAGCTTGATTCAGTGTGGTGAATATGAAAAATTACATGTTTCACTACTTGGAGATAAAACAGTCGTTACTGTATAAAAAGCTGCTCTGGTTTTTTACCTAATCCGGTATGTAAACAGAGAGACTGTTTACATACCGTTTTGTTTTGGACGTTATGTGATGAAAGGGTGACCTTGTTTGGGAAGATGGTGGTTAGGCGGTTAGGATGGCAAACTCTAACTGTAGGTACCAATTCCTAATAGCCCTCAATGCCCTAAGGGAAGACGTTGTCTGCCTCGTCATTAACACCACCTCATTGGTCTCTCTGCAAGTTTCAACCCCTTGGTGATCTATAATGTAAGTATGTTTATTTGTTTGGAAGTACCATGCAGATAAAGCCTAGTTAAGGTCTGTGTTATCCGCCACTCCAACCCCCCTCACTATAGTCACTGCAGCGTGAACGCATCCTGTCTCCTCAGACAGTTTCATCCTGAGTCCTGCTGAAGTCATCTCATCAGTACCTCACAGAGGCCACCCTGGCTCAAGATCAAGGGTATAATGTTCGTATGATGTCAAACAGTACATTTGAAACAGCCCCACCCGGAGTGACCCCTACAACCAGGATTATGGGATAGGTACTGTAGGTGATGTCATAAAGATACAGTGCATGTCAGGTCTTTCCAGGAATTAGACCATGAACAGTTCATCTCTCTAGCAGAGGACAGACCTGTTCATGCTTAAATAGGGGGTAGCAATCGTAATTGTATAATTGTATAATGTGTGTGGAAAAATCTTTTGAATGTGTGATTATTTTCCTCATGTATGCGCAGGCTGGTACTAGGCTAGAAGTGGATGGAGATAGAGAAGATTCTCTGGGGGATAACACTTGAATGAATAACAGTGATGCATGAATGCACCTGTTCCTCTCCTCTAACCCTCTAATCCTGGAGAGAAAGGGTCTTCCTGCTGGCTCTGCCAGACTTGGTTGCATGCCACCGTTCACTTAGGGCCTCTGCTTGGCTCGCTTGGCTATTTCGGTTGAGCATCAGACAACGGGCTATTTTAGAAGGGTTTCAGTAAATAGTCAACTCAAGGAGAATGCATGTAATTCTGTGCTGTGCTGCTGGAAAAATGTGATGTAGCTTACTGTAAAATGGTTTAATATGGATTTTGAGTGTTATTACTTACAATTGCCCAGGTTAATTTATAATTCATCAAAGTCTGAGGAATAATCTGCACTGTATCATCAATAAGATATTTGTATGCAACGTGTGTGGACAATTTGCTTGGCATACATATTTTTAAGTCTTGATCAAGCACATACTGTAAGAACTAACATGTGTTTGTGTGTGTACAAGCATGTGCTATTGTGTGCCTGCAGAGATGTCTCTAGATGTTTTAACCTCCCATAGGGCTGGTTGATTTTCTCACTGGCCTTAATGTAAACGGACTGCAAGGGCACAGCCTCTACTAACGCACGCTCTATATGGACCTATACACCAGTCAGCAACCATCATCGCCATGCTAGCTCTGGTTAATGCTATTACCTTTGCCACACAGATAAGCACCGTTAGCTAGTCTAGCAATGCCTCCTCTACAATGTTCTCTGTTTATTACGTTTTATATTAGGCAATTACAAAGGATTCTTTTTCTACCACATGCTTGCTGTTGAAGTTATCTTCTCCCGATCTTGTGGAAAGAAACATTGGGAAGAAAGCCAACTGAATAATAACAATAATTCACCTGGAGTACACAAACACACACATTCTGTCCGCATTATGTACTGGATGTAGATTCTATTGTATGCTTACATCAATTCTATTGTATGGTTACATCAATGAATAGGATGCTTGCTTATCTTTGACTGCAGGATCAACACCCAGTGGAGACACACAGTGCCGCCTCTCTCTCTCCCCAGGCTCGCAAGCTCATGTTTGGGCATCCTCCCAACACTGCGTCCCTTAGCTGGAGTGGGACCGTGGATCAGCTGACTCCTGTCCCCACTGTTTACAGCCTGCGTCCCATTCCATCGCACACACACACAGCCGTGTTTATGCTAAACTCAAGGAATAGACTGGGCGATGGTTGGGGACGCGGCTGTCAGACAGGCTTCTTGGCTGTGGAGTTGAAACTAAGTGCATGCTCCCTTCTGCCAGCTGGGTTTTCCTTCACAGTATGACACATGCACAACAAGACATTTGCAAGCGTGCGTGCGCATACACAGCAGGGCAGCCGTGCCTTTGAATACAAACAGCTGCAATACTTTGATAAAGCAGCAGAAACACAAAGCCAGGGTTTATTTTTTTAGACATGGTCAAATCTGGATGATGCGGGACGGGTTTAATGTCATGCGAGAGAGAGAGAGAGAGAGGGGGGGAATAGGGAGAGTGAGAAAAAGGGAGTGAGAGAGAGAGAGAGAGACAGAGAGAGACCGAGGACCACCTGTATTACTCACCTGGTGGCAATGATGTTTACACACACACAAACACAAGCCCAATGAAATGATGAGAAATCTCCCCAGATGGCTTATCAAGGACGTAGAGGATAGGTGCAGTTGATTTACATGGATTTATAGTATCCACCACCGACAAAATACAGGATGGATTAATTTATACCTGTATTGGAGTATTTACACAGCCTAGAAAAATACTTTTGGCTTTTCTTTTCTATTGTAGAAATGGCAGACGGGCACCCCTCATCTGGCCTACTCTCTGTCTCTGTTCCCATAAGGGTTCAGTATGTAGTGTCGTGTCTTTACTATCATTAAATTGAAGACTTATAGTTTTTATCAAAGATTCTCTGTAATTATTTACTTTACCTCACGTTAGTCTCATTCCAAACATCGTAAATTGTTGGTTATCTGCACGAACCCAGTCTTCACTATGGGTCATCCATACATCAATTGTCTTAAATAATTTATTTATTACTAACTAAGTAATTCAAAGAAATGCATAAACAACAAACCTGGTAAATGTGGTTACAAGAAATGAAAGGAAAATGTGCCCTAGTGGGCTAAACCGGTATCGCGGCTTGTTAGACAAAAAGGGGAAGTGGGGGTCGACTAAGAACTGACGACAGAGTGATAATTATAACAATTGAAATGCTAATACTTTGCACATGAACGCTCACTCATTCGGGAACAATTGCTATCAATATATATATTTACGCTCAGTGTGTCGTCTTGACCGCTGGTGAAAAGTTTGTTTCTGTTGGGGAGTTTCGTTCTCTCTCTCTCTCTCTCTCTCGGTTAGACTGGATAGTTCAGAGTGACATTCGTTCATTTATTATAGAATGGATGTTTCGGCGGTTGTCGTTCTTCGCGTTCAATGATACCACATTCCTAGCTGCAGACTAGTAATTAATATCAAAGAGTTGTTCTTATTCTGTCGGTATCGATAATCTAAGAGTTTAACCACGTGGTATGGTTAAAAGATTCAGCAATGGTCTACAACCTTTGTCCTCTCCTAATGGAGAAAAACATGGTCTGGTGATAATTTCTCAATGTTGGGTTTTATTCGGAATTGCAGAAAAGGGGCTGTCCCAGGATACCTGACCCTAACTGGGCTCAGGGGCGGTCCTCTGATTTAGTTCAAATCAAAAGGGTATTTTCCTTCATTAAACAGTCCAAAATCATATTACACAATTTTACAAACAGTATCATACTCACTCATTCATCTTATACAACAATTAGATGTAAACCTCATATCTGAGGCTATTACATAAACAGTGTTATGGTAATGTGGCCACACCGTCTCCCATGAGCTTCCCCAAGTTGTAACAAACGGACCAGTTCGTAGCTGGATTCTTTTATACTTTCTCCGGAACATGAAATTTGCTCGTACCTCAAGTTCTGTGAGGTGGAAGAAATTCCTTTGTGCTCTATGAAAATGTACTCTGCCTCTTATACTGTGGGGCCATGTGGTAGGGTCTTCTCAGGAATTTACAACCTCTCTCTGACCATAGCAGCCTAGTTGAAGGAGGCAAGGGGGAGGCAAGGAGAGGGGGATGGGGCTTGCTATACCCAAAGAGGGCAACGTCATGACAGTAGGAAGAGGGTTCACACAGAGCTCAGTGTCCTTCCTGCCTTTAGATCCCAGAGGAATACAGGGACACTTTACAGTCAACCCCATTGAACCTCTATTGTTAGTTATCTACCATACACTTAGAGGAAACATAGAACATGGTGGTGACCATACAATACTCTCCAAAAGGTAAGATAGGTATTGGATCTCACATACAACTATAGGTGTCTGAAACTAAATGTATGGCGATAGAGGATACAGTATGAAATGTATGTCAGATTGATTACTATTGAGGAATGTGTCAAAGAATAACATACTAATGAACGTTTTAGGCTGTAAAGGAACCGGAGTATAGTACCTTCACTAATGTCCAGTCGTCCAGGGCTATAAGTGAAGATTATGTGCTTCCGTGAATATCATTGATATCCACACTGGCCTTCCACGTCAAACTTCCACCCTCCCTTCCTCTCACCCTTCCTCCTTTCATCCTTCCATCCCATAGTGAGGTGTCAGGCCTAGCTGTAATTACAGAGACATTTGGACAGGCATGCAAACGTGCGTGTGTGTGTGTGTGTGTGTGTGTGTGTGTGTCTGGATGTGCCCCAGTGAGAAAAACAATGAATATGCATCAGAAACAGCAACACCCAACCTAATGTTCTCTCACTTATCGCCAATTACTTCTCTCACCGCCACTAGATAATAAACAGATTCAAACTTAAATACCACATTCATTTGGCCGCTTATTGAACGTAACTCTTCTTCTTCTCCCCGTGTTGTCCCTGTTTTGATTTTCAGAAGGCGACACCAGTGATCCATGAAGGCAACATGGTGGCATATTAAAGCTATTTGAGCCAATTAACGTGATGTATGTGGGGCATCGTGGCGACGGAGTTGGTGTCACAGTCCAACGGAGACGCTCTCACTCATTTTTCAGAGTAATTAGAAAAACATCACATGCCACACCAGGGAACGAGGAGTGGCACACACACACACACACACACACACACACACACACACACACACACACACACACACACACACACACACACACACACACACACACACACTGACTGCCCAGTTAATCATTTTTAACACTGATTTATGGTACAGTTTCAACTCTAATGGTTCCTCTGCATTCATCTTCATTTAATGGGGGATAGACGTCTAATTTACAAGTCAAATTACAGATAATTTATTTAGCTTTACTTAGATGGAAAATACTTCCACATCTCTTTACAGCTTGCTGTGTCCAGTCAAACATCACATGGAGAGAGGAGTCAGTGGAGTTTCACACCACAGGGGGAACTCTAACCCTCTGGTTTGTGTGTGTGTTCGTGCATGTGTGCGTGCGTACGTTCCTGTGCCTGTACTTGTGTGCATTTGTGTGTATTTGTGTGTATTTGTGTGCATTTGTGTGTACTTGTGTGCATTTGTGTGCATTTGTGTGTATTTGTGTGTATATTTCTGCTGCTCCATTTCCCTCTCCGGTGCTTCTGTGGACATTATAATTCATCCCCACTTAAATCCAACCTTACAGGGTCACACACAGGTACACACAAGGATATGGAGAAAGTGTGTGTATGTGTGTGCGTGCGTGCGTGCGTGCGTGTGCGCGCGTGTGTGTGTGTGATTGTTTATCTGCTTGTGAAAATGAAATGTGTGACTTGTGAATGATATGTACCACCTGGGTAACTGTCCTCCTCTCTGAATCAGATCTTGGCTCCGGCACACTTCTGAAGTGAACACAACATGACAAGCTCTGCCTACTGAATTAGAACTAGGCAAAGGAAGTTTTAAGTATGTAAAAAATATGTATGTACATTTCCACAAAGAGACTGCAAACATGAGGGAGTCAAGGGGGTGTCATGAAAGGTATGGTGTGTGTGGTATTAATGCAAATGCATGCAGAGAGCACCTGTTAGCAGCATCCTGGAGTCTGTGACAACAGAGGTGTCAAAAACACAGAGAGATCAGAAGAGGGCAGGGAGGGAGGGTGGGGTAAGGGGGAAGGAGGTAGAAATAGAGGGATTAAGGTTTGAGGGAAAGTGGGAAAGTGGGAATGGATACAGAAGAGAGAGAGATGGAAAATAAGATTTGACTTAGATAAAGGACAGAGATAGAGAAAGAAAGGGTGAACGATTTAACAGATGCTGTTTGTTAGATAAGTGGATATGACAGCATTTCTATGCCCTGCTGTACATATCCTGTATTCCACCAAGCTTTATAAACATGTTCTCAGTCATATTGAATATGATGACCTGTTAAGCTTAGTCCATCAGTGTGTTTGGCACTGTGGTTTCTCCTGGGGATGAGAGCTATAATGAGACAAATGTACAGACACAAACGGAGGACTCTGCGGATGGGCCCTGTGCTTCTATGCTTTCTCTGGATCCCAAAACCAATAGAGATGTGTCCTGTGGTCAAATGTAGTTGCTCTGTCCTGGTTTATGTATTTATGGCTGTCTTGGTCTATTAGGCTACAGAGACCACTGGCTTTTACTGCAACAGTGTTCCTGTTACACAACACCACGATTGTTTAGATGGTAGAACCTGAAAGTCTTGTCTGTGGTTGCAAAAATCCTGTTCGGAGGATTCTGGATTTCCTGCTTATTCCTTTCTAATTCTGGGAATCTTACAACCGGGATTTCTGGAAAACCTGGGAATTTAGGGAATGTTACCGGAATTTTGCAACCCTAGTCTTGCCATGTACAAAACAAAAACGTTTTGTGGAGTTTGCACTTTTGGGACTATGCTATTGGTTCGATTTAACCTGGAATTCTATATAATCACTGCTAAAGTATTTAAAATATATACATTCTATTTAAACACCTATCTGCATTAGAGAGAACTTCTCTCTTCAGTTAATGTGCTGACACAGCCACTCCCGATCTCCATCTGCAGTCTGTCGTGTTGTTCTGGGCTCTCCTCTCTTAAAGCAACTCACCAAAGGGGTTTTAATCATTGGTAATTGAAGACCCTGCTGGGAGCAAATTAACCCTAATCTGAAGCAGAGGCAGCAGAGCTGCCTGCCATTGGTACCAGAGGCTAATTCAGTGAGATGGAACATTTAGGAGGGTGGTAGATAGAAATGTGATGCACAGAGCGGGTGTGAGTCTCACTTTCTACATAACAGATGGTAATGTCTGGTTCACGCTATGCTTTTCTATCTGAACAGTCTTTAGCTGAGGTTGCAGTATACCCATCCTGATTAATCCCTAGATGTAATGCTCTGGAGTGCCACTGGTTTCTGCTACCACTTTTTCTTCACTGTGTCAAGTACCCTTTCCTATTGCTGTACAAATCCCAGACCTTCACTAAAAAGCTAGCTTGTATATTGTAATTATTTTCAATCTACTGTCCTTTCTTCTGGTCTAAGAGGATATTCTTATTCTGCCTCCAAAGACAGTCCAGAGTTGTATTTGTCTCCTTTGTATGCACAATCTGTAGTAAAACTTTTACAATTCTGTCCCATTTCACTGATAAAATAGGAATTCATATTTCACTTTTCGTACACTGAAGGGCACTCACACAGCAATGCTGAGTCTTCAGGCAGAAGCCCCTGATTGGGGGGAAGAGAGATAAAGAAAGTGCTCAAATTAAAAGATAAGAGCCTCTAGCAGCAGAATGCTGTTTTTCTCAAGCAGTTATATTTTGTTTGCTGTAAATTCAAAAAGGTCACCTCACTCAAGATAAACCTGCCATAACTAAAAACTTGGTTTGCACAAACAAATTCAAAAGCTATTTTTATTTTATGCAGTACAAAGATGTTAATCTTATTCATCTTCCTCAAGTTCAATGTATCAAATGCTATTATATGGCAATAAGCTATCTCCTAGAATGTCATAGCTAAATTCCAGAGGGGTGATTCTGCTCTGATGTTATACACTGTGAGAAGATTACATTGTGATTGTTCGTTCAGACCTTTAATCATTAGATGAGAGCCACAGTCTATAAGCACTAATTCATTAGAAGAGCTTATCCTTTTCTCATTTAAGATAATGGAGAAAACAATTGCCTGGCACTTAAAGACTAGCTGTATGTGTCCGTGTGTCCGTGTGTGTGTGTGTGTGTCCGTGTGTGTGTGTGCGTGCATGGGTGCGTGTGTGCGTGCGTGCGTGCGTGCGTGCAGAGCAGAGCAGACAGAGGTGTCTGTGTCTCCACATCTTCCACATGGGTGCCTGAGTCAGGCTGAAATGGTCACTGCCAAAAAGTGTAATCTCCACTGTTCTCTGTCAGAGTACCCTAAAGGCCCATGTAGACATGGAACAAGAAGGTTACCAACGGAAGCTGTTGGAAAAAGCTGTTACTTGTAAAAGCAAAAACATGTCCCTTAAAAAGAGAGTCCAAAGGGGAGTGTATTAGGAGGTGTGGAGAACGTAGAGACACTACAGCTGGGTTACACTTTATTTCAACTGTCAGTGGTAAGGGATACATAAGACTGTCATATTATATAAATAAAGCATACATATACTGTATGTAATTAACAGCTGGTTTCATCTAATGACTGAAAGTGAAACATTTTATTTTGGATTTTCATTTGAGTTTAGTAGGCCCCATGACAGAGGGTTTAATTGAATGCTGGTATAAAGTGTTTGGAAACAGGCGCAGGAATACACAATAGGGGTTTTTAATACACCCAAAACAAGCACGTATACTAAAACACTGGGCTTTATCCAAACAAAAGAGAGAGGGTAAACCTCGTTGAACGACACGGGACGGGACGGGACCCGTAATACCCAATATATATAAAGCACGCAGCATAACAGCTGCACCAACGCATAGGTACTCACACGACCAACAGACATGTGAACAATAACCAACAAAGACAGAGGGAACAGAGGGCACATATATAACATACTAATCAGGGGAAATGGGAATCAGGTGTGTGTAATCAGACAAGACAGTCCAGGGTTGATGATAATGAATCCCGTTCAGTGAAGCCTAGAAAGTAGGTGACGTAGACCTCCGGAACTGGTGAATGAGCATTCAGTATTGGGGGGGATCCAGATTAACATTCAGTACCGAGGGGACCAGGCACCACTGGCCTGAGGAGAGAGGAGGTTTAAAAAAAATGGGACGTTACCTCATTAAATTCTCAGGACTACAAACGGCCCCACAAACCGTGTGCTCAGCTTCCGGAAGGGGAGGTGGAGGAGCAGGTTCCGGGTGGAGAGCCAGACCCAGTTGCCTGAGGAGAAAACAGGCGCCTCACGGCGCGCTGGAGACGGGAGGGCTTAGCGTTCCATATCTCCTCAGTGAAACCACTCATTCCAACAGTGTCCCGATGTGGTGAACTGAGGGCCACGGCACTTTGGATCAGAGTAGGCCAAATATTGTCTATATAAACCACTACGCTCCATCCCAGCATGTCCCAAAACACTTTGTTGATGATGGCCTGGAAGACGGAAGGAGCATTAGACAGGCAAAAGAGCATTAGGAGATACTCATAGTCATGGAAAAAGCAGTCTTCCATTCATCGCCTGCACGAATGCGCACCAAATTGTAGGCGCTCCTCAAGTCCAGTTTCGTGAAGTACTGCGCCCTGTGCATTTGTTCGATGATGGTTGGGATGAGAGGTAAAGGATAGCTGAACTTGACGGTGGCCTTGTTCAGTGTTCCATAATCAATGCAGGGGAGCAGTCCCCCATCTTTCTTCTTGACAAAAAAAATAAGCTTGAGGAGGCTGGTGACTTAGAGGGGTGGATAAAACTCTGCTGGAGACTCCTGTACATTGTTCTCCATGGTCTCAGACTCTGCATAGGAGAGGGGATAGACATGTCCTCTCGGTAGGGCTGTGTCAGACAACACGTCAATGGTACAGTCCCAGTGGTGATGGGGAGGCAGGCGTGTAGCCTGGGTCTTTGAGAAAACCTGGTGCAGATCCTGGTACTCCTCTGGTGAATCCACTTTAGGAGCACCGTCCGGACTTTCCGTTGTAGTGGTGTTGATAGACACCATGAGACACCTCCCCTGACACTCCTGCGACCAACCCAAAATTTATGCATACTCAACCATGGGGGACCTAAAACAATGCCGTGCATGGGGGTGTCATGGTTCAGCAAAGATTTTTATCCCTTTTCTCCCCAATTTCATGATACCCAATTGGTAGTTACAGTCTTGTCCCATTGTTACGGACTGGGAGAGGTGAAGGTCGAGAGCCATGGGTCTAACATAACATGAACCTGCCAAGCCACACTGCTTCTTAACACACTGCTTACTTAACCCGGAAGTCAGCTGCATCAATGTGTTGAAGGAATCACCGTACATTGGGTGACCAGCTTGCAGGCACCCGGCCCACCACAAGAAGTTGCTAGAGCGTGATGGGACAAGGACATCCCGGCTGGCCAACCACCCCCTAACCCAGATGACGCTGGACCAAATGTGCATCTCCACATGGGTCTCCTGGGCATGGCCGGCTGTGACACAGCCAGGGATTGAACCCGGAGCTGTAGTGATCCCCCAGGCCTTAGACCGATGCGCCACTCAGGAGGCCCTTCCCAGGTGGAAATTTGTAGTGTTACCACAACTCCAAGGCTCTACACAGGACATTTTTATGTTAATGGTTGGTGTAAGTGTGTAACAAAATCATAGATTACAGTCGCTTGTCCATAGACTGCTTCCAAGGTAAGGACACAAACATTTAGTATTTTGTAATTTGGGTGAACTCTCTCTTTAAAAACCTCTTGTAACTACCCATCCCAGATCCGGGAGCGTAATCATCAACTGACACTAATTAGCATAACGCAACGGACATAAATATTACTAGAAAATATTCCTATTCATGATATCACAAGTGAAATATATTGAAACACAGCTTAGCCTTTTGTTAATCACCCTGTCGTCTCAGATTTTGAAAATATGCTTTACAGCCAAAGCAAGACAAGCATTTGTGTAAGTTTATCGATAGCCTAGCATAGCATTATGCCTAGCTAGCAGCAGGCAACCTGGTCATGAAAATCAGAAAAGCAATACAATTAAATCATTTACCTTTGATGAGCTTCAGATGTTTTCACTAACAAGACTCCCAGTTAGATAGCAAATGTTCCTTTTTTCCAAAAATATTATTTTTGTAGCCGAAATAACTCCTTTAGTTCTTCACGTTTGGCTGAGAATTCGACCGGAAATTGCGGTCATGACAACTCCAAATTAGCTCCTTAATATGGACAGAAACATGGCAAACGTTGTTAATAATCCATCCTCAAGGTGTTTTTCAAATATCTATTTGATAATATATCAACCGGGACAGATGGCTTCTTAGTAGGAAAGAGAGAAACAATGGCCGCATTTGTCCCTTACGCACAAAACACTCTGAGAGACTTCAGCTGACCACTGACGCAATGTTGACGTTCAGGCTAATTTTTCAAAATAAAAGCCTAAAACTATGTATTGTGACACTAGACACATTAGGGAAATCATAGAAAAAGGAATCTGGTTGATTCACTGCTCAATAGTCTGTTTGACAAAATGATTTTCATAGTTCCAAATCAGGTCACCCTACGCACATCCCTGCTAAAACATACTGTAGGTCTGTCGGCTGCTTTTTCGTTGTCACAGCTTAAAAAGCACTGCATGGTCGATCTGGTGTCTGCATCAGCCGTGCAGGATTTATGGTGATACTGCCTCTGCAGAAGTCAGGGCATTCATACTTCTTGTGCTTTGCGGAGCAGCGCAGAGCTTTTGAGAAGAGCTGTTGTCAAGGAAGTGAGTTAGTGTTTATACAGGACCTCCCGCCCCAACCTACCGTCAACCAATCATGTCAATGCAGAGCTACAGTATACTGAGTTATACTCATTGTTATAAAATCCTTATTGTTTGAACATTTGGGAGGCACACAGCGATGCGGTATGGAGCTCACTTTGGCCTCTGCATGACTCCAGAGGCTCCACAATTGCATCACACCCTCCATACGGAGCCTTCGACCACATTACGGATCAAGCATAAAATGTCTTTCAGCTTAAATGCCAATCACCAAACGAGGGGACTAATGGAAGTGTGGACTAAATCGACTTACTTACCTTTTTACAGTACATGCTGTCAAAAGGCTGCATTCTGCAATAGGGACTGGAGTAACAGCAACCTAATTTTGACAACATTGTACATAAAACAGCGTTAACATAATGCTCTTTGTCAGTGTGGTCTGAGAGCAGTGGGGCAGAAACCCGAGGTAGTAGACTGTCATGCCCAAGAATGAGGCCACCTGAGAGGCTGAGGTCGGTTGCGGGATGCGGAGGACAGTTTCAATGTTCGACATGAGTGGGGCAATGCCTTTGGCCGAAAGGCGGAACCCCACAAACACGACAGCTGGAATTGCAAAGTTGCACTTTCCACCGTTCAAGGTCAGGTTGTTCCGCAGAAGAGCACTGAATACCCTGTGGAGACAATGGTGATGGATGTGGAGATCAGGGCTGTGGACCACGATGTCGTCCAGATAGACTGCCACCCTGGGTATTCCAGCGAGAATGGTGCTCATCACCTTCTGGAAGCAGCTGGGGGTGGAGCTAAGTCCAAAAGGCATGTGTGTGTGTATCTGAACACACCAGCATGTGTGACAAAGGCTGTGAGGTCTCTGCTGGCTGGGTGGAGGGGCACCTGAAGATAACCCTGACACAGGTCGAGCTTCGTGAAGACCGTGGACCCATGAAATTGTACGCTCAGCTCCTGAGCTGTAGGCAAGGGGGACTTATCCAGGACAACAGCCTTGTTCACAGCACAGAGATCCACACAGGTCTGGATTCCACCTGACTTTTTGGTTGCGTTGACCAAGTTTGAAATCCAGGGGTCATCTCTCAGTGTGAACCCCAAGCCTGGGAAGAGGTCGAGGCCCAGGAGGTTGGCACCCCGCTTTGCAATGTTAAATGTGAATGATGGCAGATGGGTCCACGGTCTGCCATCATGGGTCCACGGTCTTCACGAAGCTCGACCTGTGTCAGGGTTATCTTCAGGTGCCCCTATAGTGCACTGGGCCCTGGAGGGTGCCTGCAATGTCTATCTTGGATCTACCACACCCACATAGGGCAGTGGAGGGCTGTTGGAGTGGTAGGTGACTGAAAAACTTGTAGTAAGTGGCAAGGTTGAGCAAAGACACCGCAGCGCCAGTTTCCAGTAGCAAATTAAAAACCCACTTTGCCCAGCTGCACAGTGCATGTCTTGATTGACACATGGTTAGTGGAGGCGCTTCGGATTTCAGTGTGTTCATGTTGAGAGCGAGATGAAAATAAAGGCCTGTTCTGGGTGGAGCTAGTGGCTGGGGCAGAATGACACACTTTAGCCAAGTGATTGTATTTTGAACAGTTCTTGCATATTTTCCCATGGGCTGGGCAGTTTGAAGCCCTTGAATTGTGAGAGCTAGCTAGCCCCACAGTTGCCACAGCTACTTCTGTTTGTTTGTCTGTGTGCCTGCTGTCTGTTTGTCAAACAGACTGCGTCCCTATTGTGCAGTGAATGAGATATCAACCAGATTCCTTTTTCTGTGCTATCTAACCTCCAAACAAGCTTCAATGCCATACAACACTCTTTCCGTGGCCTCCAACTGCTCTTAAACGCTAGTAAAACCAAATGCATGCTTTTCAACCGATCGTTGCCTGCACCCGCATGCCCGACTAGCATCACCACCCTGGATGGTTCCGACCTTGAATATGTGGACATCTATAAGTACCTAGGTGTCTGGCTAGACTGCAAACTCTCCTTCCAGACTCATATCAAACATCTCCAATCGAAAATCAAATCAAGAGTCGGCTTTCTATTCCGCAACAAAGCCTCCTTCACTCACGCCGCCAAGCTTACCCTAGTAAAACTGACTATCCTACCGATCCTCGACTTCGGCGATGTCATCTACAAAATGGCTTCCAACACTCTACTCAGCAAACTGGATGCAAGTCTATCACAGTGCCATCCGTTTTGTCACTAAAGCACCTTATACCACCCACCACTGCAACTTGTATGCTCTGGTCGGCTGGCCCTCGCTACATATTCGTCGCCAGACCCACTGGCTCCAGGTCATCTACAAGTCCATGCTAGGTAAAGCTCCGCCTTATCTCAGTTCACTGGTCACGATGGCAACACCCATCCGTAGCACGCGCTCCAGCAGGTGTATCTCACTGATCATCCCTAAAGCCAACACCTCATTTGGCCGCCTTTCGTTCCAGTACTCTGCTGCCTGTGACTGGAACGAATTGCAAAAATCGCTGAAGTTGGAGACCTTTATCTCCCTCACCAACTTCAAACATCAGCTATCTGAGCAGCTAACCGATCGCTGCAGTTGTACATAGTCTATTGGTAAATAGCCCACCCATTTTCACCTACCTCATCCCCATACTGTTTTTATTTATTTACTTTTCTGCTCTTTTGCACACCAATATCTCTACCTGCACATGACCATCTGATCATTTATCACTCCGGTGTTAATCTGCAAAATTGTAATTATTCGCCTACCTCCTCATGCCTTTTGCACACATTGTATATAGACTCCCCCTTTGTTTTCTACTGTGTTATTGACTTGTTAATTGTTTATTCCATGTGTAACTCTGTGTTGTCTGCTCACACTGCTATGCTTTATCTTGGCCAGGTCGCAGTTGCAAATGAGAACTTGTTCTCAACTAGCCTACCTGGTTAAATAAAGGTGAAATAAAAAAATAAATAAAAAAGTATGGGCATGCCGGGGTCTGTGTCCATGCAGCTATCAACATGGGAGGGCGTGCGCGGCACATGATCGTTGTAGTGCTCTTGCTTGGGCTGAAGCTGCTGTGTGAGAATGGCTGGGGGCCGAGTATATGCTGCAGAGCTGTCTGTTAGCATAGTAGAGCATTCCAAAGCCACTTCAACCCTGAGTGCTATTTTAATAGCTCCAAGTTGTAAATTATCCAATTCCAAAAGCAGTTTCTCCCTTATCCTTTCACATAACGTCCCCTCTATTAGCTGATCCCTGATGATCTCGTCCCGTAGTTACAAGAGCTAGCCAAACGTAGGAAGCTGACTGCGGTGGTCAATGTAGGAGCTGATACAAGCACTCTGAAAATCCTCTGTCCCTCTGTACCGAGGCAGTGACGGAGCAGTGCTGTCCTCCGCTTGTCGGAGATGATAGAAAAGTCCATAGCTTCAAAGTAAGTATTAAAACTTTCAAGCCAGTTATTCCACGGGACTGGAGGTTCCCAGGTACGGCGAGGAATGGTGCTGATGGTGGTAAGCTGAATTCAGCCATCTTCGTCGCCAATGTTATATCTAGCTTAGCTGTCAAAGAACGCACATCTGCACAGTTTCACATTGTACATCATTCTGTTGTTTAATGACATGTGGTGCTCATTCTGACAACCCAATCATCCGTAAAACAGCACACTGTGGTAAACCATAACAACGTACAGTACAACGTACAACAACGTACAAGACGAACAGTCATAACAGATGGAGGTTCAGATGGATTTGGAGTACATTTGAAAAGGTTAACACGCTGACTATACAATGGACTAATTAGACAAATAAAAACAGCACTTTGCAATGCATGAGATATAAGAGGTGTACAATGAGAGCGTGAGAAGAGGGTCAAATGCGTGTCACACGGCCAATGTGTGAGAGTTGGCAAATCTGTACATCACATCATGTTTTCATAAATTATTTGTTTATCCAAACATTTGGTCATTGGAACAGCTTTGATATAGATAAAATGCTGGATGTACAATTTAGCTAGCTAGCCAAAATACTGCCTATTAGCTAACCATGTTTTACCAAGCTAACTAATGTAAACTCACCCCATTCCGTACAAATGTGTGCAACCATTCAAATGAGACTGCAAAGAAAACTAATGGGACTGTGTTGACTTCAAAATCTGGGGTGTGAACTACATTTATATTCAAGCGTTGATCGACATGGTAATGGCTCTATAGTATTGGAGAAAAGTAGAGAAAACTGACCCTCTGTTACATCGTGACGTGTCATGCCGTAGCGTACAGCACGCATAAAGCAACTATTTCTGTCTTACAATCTCTCTCCACCAGGTGTAGCACTTCTCTCATTGTTTAAAAAACAGAAATGGACAGTGACAGGGGTAAGGGGGGATACCTAGTCATTTTTTGTGTCATCACTGCATGTGATCATGACTCTCAGAAGCTGCTGTTTACTTCTGAAGATCACTTTAGCACCGCCCTAAAAACCTGATTCAAATTCGACACAAACCTTCAAATATGTATGTAATGACCCATTATATAAACTCTTCATAATGTTTTATTTACATTTTAGAGGCGATAAGGTGATAAGTTTGACAGATCGAAAAAAAGTTGTTTCCCCACACGACATCTCTTCTTCTCACTATCACGCATTAGTTTAGCTTCCCCACACGACATCTCTTCTTCTCACTATCACGCATTAGTTTAGCTTCCCCACACGACATCTCTTCTTCTCACTATCACGCATTAGTTTAGCTTCCCCACACGACATCTCTCCTTCTCACTATCACGCATTAGTTTAGCTTCCCCACACGACATCTCTCCTTCTCACTATCACGCATTAGTTTAGCTTCCCCACACGACATCTCTTCTTCTCACTATCACGCATTAGTTTAGCTTCCCCACACGACATCTCTTCTTCTCACTATCACGCATTAGTTTAGCTTCCCCACACGACATCTCTCCTTCTCACTATCACGCATTAGTTTAGCTTCCCCACACGACATCTCTCCTTCTCACTATCACGCATTAGTTTAGCTTCCCCACACGACATCTCTCCTTCTCACTATCACGCATTAGTTTAGCTTCCCCACACGACATCTCTCCTTCTCACTATCACGCATTAGTTTAGCTTCCCCACACGACATCTCTCCTTCTCACTATCACGCATTAGTTTAGCTTCCCCACACGACATCTCTTCTTCTCACTATCACGCATTAGTTTAGCTTCCCCACACGACATCTCTCCTTCTCACTATCACGCATTAGTTTAGCTTCCCCACACAACATCTCTCCTTCTCACTATCACGCATTAGTTTAGCTTCCCCACACGACATCTCTCCTTCTCACTATCACGCATTAGTTTAGCTTCCCCACACGACATCTCTCCTTCTCACTATCACGCATTAGTTTAGCTTTCCCCACACGACATCTCTCCTTCTCACTATCACGCATTAGTTTAGCTTCCCCACACGACATCTCTTCTTCTCACTATCACGCATTAGTTTAGCTTCCCCACACGACATCTCTTCTTCTCACTATCACGCATTAGTTTAGCTTCCCCACACGACATCTCTCCTTCTCACTATCACGCATTAGTTTAGCTTCCCCACACGACATCTCTCCTTCTCACTATCACGCATTAGTTTAGCTTCCCCACACGACATCTCTTCTTCTCACTATCACGCATTAGTTTAGCTTCCCCACACGACATCTCTTCTTCTCACTATCACGCATTAGTTTAGCTTCCCCACACGACATCTCTCCTTCTCACTATCACGCATTAGTTTAGCTTCCCCACACGACATCTCTCCTTCTCACTATCACGCATTAGTTTAGCTTCCCCACACGACATCTCTCCTTCTCACTATCACGCATTAGTTTAGCTTCCCCACACGACATCTCTCCTTCTCACTATCACGCATTAGTTTAGCTTCCCCACACGACATCTCTCCTTCTCACTATCACGCATTAGTTTAGCTTCCCCACACGACATCTCTCCTTCTCACTATCACGCATTAGTTTAGCTTCCCCACACGACATCTCTTCTTCTCACTATCACGCATTAGTTTAGCTTCCCCACACGACATCTCTCCTTCTCACTATCACGCATTAGTTTAGCTTCCCCACACGACATCTCTCCTTCTCACTATCACGCATTAGTTTAGCTTCCCCACACGACATCTCTCCTTCTCACTATCACGCATTAGTTTAGCTTCCCCACACGACATCTCTCCTTCTCACTATCACGCATTAGTTTAGCTTCCCCACATGACATCTCTCCTTCTCACTACCACGCATTAGTTTAGCTTCCCCACCCGCCATTTTTAAAAAGGCGCGACGGAGCTCATTGCCTTCATGAATCATACAGAAACGGCCAGCGTGGAAGACTCGTCATTGATTTTGTTGGAAAGGGGAGAAATTGTGCATTACAATGGTATTGACATTACAGTTGATCTGGAAGTATTCCGTTTTTTGGGCACTAAAATAAGGTCAATTGTACGGACCAAGGCAATGTACAAGAGTGAGTTAGTTTACATTAGCTAGCTAGAGCAGTATATGTTGGAAAATTTCAGTTGAAACTGTACAGAGATGGGTCTGGATTCACTTTTAAAATTACATTTACTGACTGCCAGACCATGTACATAACCCATGACTAGCCATCTGACATTGCATAGAGTGAGTTTAACAGACACAGGATTTATAGCATAACCAGTCTATTCTAGTCTTACCAGAGATCCCAAATACAGGAGATTGACATAGTAATAGTTGAGCATCAGCACGTCAGGTAGATGCTGCAGAGCACAGAGGAATGTCTGATGTGATCCACGGTGTTGGTGAATCATCGATTCCCCTTATACACACCCAGGGTAAATTAGAATGAGAACACTATCAGATGTAGAATCTTAATTTGAGCCAGTTTACTACAGCATGAAAATAATACTGCACAAACAGGAAATGTTATTTATTATGTGGATTATAATTAATGGACATTTTTGTAGGGGGTTAATAGAAGTTAGGATCAAATCAAATCTGACGTTTTAAAGTGGAAATTACAAACTTTAGAAGCCTTTTAAAAATTTGAGTACACTACATGTTTGTATTTCCTGCCGTGCAAGAACATTCTCTGCAGCAAAGGAGTTATCAAATGACAATCCTGTATCTGTACATGTATTATTTATATCTCTGTGGTAAAGGTACTGTATAAAAGTCTTTAAGTGGAGAGACTCAGTAGAACCAGAGGGACCAGGGAGCAACAGAGATCTGAGGCCCCTGAATGAGTGCATCATCACCAGCCAAACTGTTAGTTAGCGTTAGCGATAATGAGCCCCAGTGAATGATGAACCAGGCGACCCGATGTTGTTGTGGATGATGCTGCTCTGTTGCTATGCTGCTCCGCTCTGGCATCTTTCATCATGAGGAGCAGGAAATGGAATAAGACTTCAGAGAAAACAGATTGACAAGGCTGTCACTAACTTAACCGTGTTGTGTTTTAATGATGTCGATACTGTTCGTCTGCGTTAATGGTTTGTGTCATTAGTGTGTGTGTGTGTGTCCAGGCTCTTTTCAACACTATACAGTGTGATGGGTGAGCCATGTGGTGCTAAACAGTGTTTGATGTGTGTAAACTCTTGTTATTGTTGGCACAGTGAATAAGCAGGAAAAACAAATAGCCATCGGTAGCTTTGTTCCTGTATGTCATGTGATGTGTGCCGCTTTCCACAAACCCTTTGCTATATCTGTCTGAACCTCAACTGACCTGGTGCTGGCTGGATTAGCACCCTATCAGGAAGCAACCACCGCCAACAGATTAGGATTGAGTCAATGCTCTGACCCATCCTTATACTGCTAATTGGTTAAGCACCTAATCCAGGACCAGGTCAACTGTTACACCCAAGCTGTTTCTGAGTACACTGTGCCCAAGAAGGCCATCCTATTGGAGCCTGCTGAAGGTCGAACGGTCACTCGGTCACTGAGTTAGTGAGGCTAGAACTTACATTGTTGTATCTGCCAAGATGAATGCAAGAAGGGCCTCAGTGTACTGCAAATAATGAGTGAGTTGTGTATTTTTCATGGTGTCAGATTGAATGGATATGGATGAGATAAACATATTGATAGATTTGGTCTCACCTCATGAGAGGACGTGTATGTATGTACTGTATGTGTGAGTACTAGGGGTTGGAACTGGTTCATGGAACAGAGTTTTGGAGGAACTATAGTGTTCCGGAACAGAGCCGTTATTTTAAAAGTGTGGGAACCGGATAATAATGTTATTCAGGTTTCAGGTAAGTACAGACTGTGTTGAAGTAACAATGTTAATTGAAACAACAGGGGCAGGCAAACGAAGTTCCAGGCAGGCAGGGGTCGATAATCCAGAGTAGCAGCAAAAGGTACAGGACAGGCGGGCTGCAGAGTCAGGACAGGGAAGGGTCAACCAGGAGGACGAGAAAAAGAGAGACTGGGGAAAAACAGGAGTTGAGAAAACGCTGGTTGACTTGAACAAACAAGACGAACTGGCACAGACAACACAGGTACAAATACCCAGGGGATAAATGAGGAAGCAACACCTGGAGGGGGGTGGAGACAAGTACAAGGACAGATGAAACAGATCCGGGCGTGACACTTTTACGTTCAAGGCATTTTTTTCAGTCCCACAAAAAAATAAAAAATAAAAATAAAACAACAAGGCGCCTATGCACAGCCCTAACTCTGTCACTCAGAAACGTATTACAATGTCTGACTGCCAGTGTGTGTGTGCGTGTTTAGGCATAAGCATAGGCTACTGTAGCCCACTGACGTAACAAACATGGTTCAGAAATTAGGAAGAGATTTTTAATTAGATAAGAATGGGTTAACCTTTTCAATGCTAGTTACAGATACTATGGTTATCACATTTCACGTTGGATTTAACTACAAAAAGTTAAGACATGTTTTTAATTCTCTTCACATACACAAGATTGTTAGCTAGCTCTGGCAATGTTAAGCCAACTCTCGGAAGTTAAAAGACATTCAGAGTTCCTTCATAGAAGCCGCTCCTCTGTGGGTATAAATCTGTGGGCCTAATTCAGATAATGCATGTTGTGACAAGATGCCCAGCGCTTCAAGCCATGCCTCCACCCTCTCTCACACACTCCCCATCCGCAAACATTTTGTCGCATCTCACACCCTGCACTTGTCTGTCTATCGCACATGTAAACAACTATAGGTTGCCCACACCATAGCAAGCTGCTTTATCCGCACTGATTGGTAAAGTCATTTAATGTCGAACTAATGTAAAAAGCAACAGAAAGAAACAATATAAACCATTGCTTATTGGGGTTTGAACCGGTTCAGAACTTTATTTTGCAGGTCGGAACAGTGGAACGAAAAAAAGAATGGTTCTGTTCAGAACGAATTGATTGGAAAATAGTTTTGGTTCCAACCCCTTGTGAGTACATGCGTTTGTGAACGACAGACAGACAGTGAGAGCAAACTGTTCCTTCCACTAAAACGGGAGCAATAAGCAGTACTGTAAATCTAAATGCAATACTCTCATTTCAATATCGAAGCTTGATCATGGACGTACAGACTAAAGACAAGCCCTCTCCTCAAAGCTAAACCGTGATCTGATCCCCCTCAGATATGTTCTGTTCCTCATTCCCACCAAAAAGAAAAGGAACACAGGAAGAGAGAACAAATGGTGCCTAGTTTCTTTGATCCTGTTGACAGTAATGATGTCTCAAAGAAATCTGTCAATACCTCAGTGTTGCCCTGAAAGTTTCTCAAAGGTTGTGTGTCAGTTCTCCCTGTCACAAAGAGATAATTACAGTTGGGAGAGAGAGATCTGAGATGGGAATCTTCTGGCACACCTCCAAGTTCAAATCAAGAAAGGGCTGATAACTGTGTGACGGTGCAATTAGAACCGTGCTTCACATTCCTCCGGAATTTCACATGGATCTGTCAAGTTCTTGAATCTAGTGAGACATACAGGCTTTTAATTGCTGGGATATATCTACCTTTTCATGTGACGTTTGTGGGTCGATCTTACAAAAACCAAGACTCCTATGTTTTACTAAGTAGGAACTTGATCTGTTATAACAAGCTTATATTTGGAAAACAATCAGATGACTGCATTGTCATCGACAACTACATTAGATATCACAGGAATTAATCAGACTAAGATTAATTTACGACAAGAAGATCCCAATGCTTACTTGATTAGAATGATTAGATAGGAGAGGTGAAATGCTGGGCACGTTGCAGCCAATCAGACTCCAGAGAAGCACGATAGGACAGGTCATTTAAATGAAGATTAACCAGAGCATTCAGGACATTAATTAGTTCACAGGTAATGTCATTGATTGTCTTCTTGCAGTCTGCTAGCGGTTTAGTCTTAACAGCCACAGACTGACAGAGAGAGCAAGACACCATATGCTGAGGAGATCTTGGCTTCCTAACACATTCCTTTACTTCTCATTTGCGTTGAGAATTTTCCCCTCAGAGTGAAATTGGAATAAATGCAGAACTAATTAATAGTTCTGATGAAGTGGCTACAGTGTTAACCCGGGGTCACACGCACACACACCACACACACGCATACACAACACCAAACGCCCGCACGCACCACACCACTCACACGGTGGTGTGTCATGTCCATATATGGTATGAGAGAAAATGGTTCCTCAGTGAGAACGAAATAATTGAGCAGTGCAGGACTAATTGATCATTCTGATGAGATGTGAGCTGTAGTGTGTGCATGCACTCGTGAGTGCGTGCGCGCGTGTGTCTGTGTGCGTACGTGTGTATCCGGAGCTGACCACAGGTGGCCTATAAGAATAAATAGCAGGATCAGGGCTGATGAGGGGGATTAATCAGAACGAGAATTTAAGTGGCACTTTAATGGTCAGCTGTGGCCTCATCTGTCAAGTCTGGATGGACAGCTCCTTTAGCCTACAGTATAGGCCTCATCACACAACACAGCTTACAGTATATGACAGTTTGATGTAACATGGGCCTCAGGCCTGATGTACAAAACTGAACACAGCATATGATTATCACCGTCTCACTTCAACATGGGCCTCAGCAGTGATGTAGTGGGGGGAAAAACATTTTGATTTAGTGAAATAGAATTTACTCAGCAACTACATTTATGATAGATTTGCACTTTTGTTTTAGCAGTTACACTCCTGTCCATCCATGATCTCAACTAATGCTCAAGGTTTACCAGCCTATTTGATTACCCCTATCTCTGTAAGTGTCACGTTGTCACGAATATTACCGAAGGTGACTCCCCTTCTTGTTCGGGTGGCGCTCGGCGGTCGTCGTCACCGGTCTACTAGCTATCGCCGATCCGTTGTTCTGTGTTCCTTTGGTTTTGTCTGATTGGTATCACCTGTTTCTTGTTTGGTTGTTAGGGTAGGGTTATATATAGTTTGTTCAGCCCGCTTCTGTTTCGTGCGGGCTTGTTAGTCTGTTTTGTTGTTTGAGTGTATTTTGTTTGTATTTTGGGTTTCACGCTGTCCGTTTATATTTCTGATCATTTGTTTTTCTACTTTTGGTTCATGTTATGTTTCCGGGACATTAAAGCGTGTTTTTTCCCACATCTTTTGCTCTCTGCGCCTGACTCCACACCTCCTCACTCATTTATCGTAACACACGTTCATCGTAAAAAGTGCACCAAGGCGCAGCGTGCGTAGAGTTCCACATATTTATTAAGGTGAAACTTCAAAGAATACAAAGAATAAACAAACGTGCAGTTCGTAGCACACATTGGCACTAGACAAAACAATATCCCACAACGCAGGTGGGAAAAGGACCACACTATGCATGATCCCCAATTAGAGGCAACGATCATCAGCTGCCTCCAATTGGGAACCATATTCACACCAACTTCGAAATTAAATACTAGAACACCCCCTAGTCACACCCTGACCTAACACCATAGAGAACCCTGAGGGCTCTCTATGGTCAGGGCATGACAGTAAGATAGGGTGTACATTCTTAACTGGTCTAAAAAGATACGCAGATACAGCTGTAACCTAATACAGCCTCCCTCAAGGCAGCCTGATCAATAGTGTTCTCAATGTTAGTATGTCAATGTCTTCTCCCTCCATCTGTTTGTCTGTCCGGCTGCTGAAAGGTATCATGTGTGAATCAATCATGGCCGCCACACCAGAACTCTGGAGATTCCACAGGGATCATTCTGCTCCAATCCAACAGGCTGGGCATTGGCACTCCAGAGCCTTCCTGTCACAATATTGATTTAGAAATAATTATAGACTGCTTAGTGATTCCTCACATTTTCTCCTGGAGTTGGACTCGCTCCATCACCATCTCCACAGTAAACAGGGAAATTAAGAATTGACCTCATCTCCCCTTGTTGAAGCTGACACAAATATTTGGGTCTTTATTTTGCCTCCTTTAAAAAGATGAGCAATTATTTATTTATTTCCTTTGAGCATGAACCCTGCTATACGTGACCGTATGTGTGTTTCTCTCACGCTCTCGCTCTCCCTCGCTCTCTTTAAATCTCACCCCTCTTTTCTCCTCCAATTACAGATTCAGTAAACACACTGCCTGAGAGCTGTCTGTCAAGCAGGGAGGCATTTTATCATTTCCATGCATGAACATTGATTCATGTCCATTTAGACTACAGTATATGAAGCGCATAGCTGAAAATTAGGCAAGGAGCCTGTTGACATTATTCTACTATTCTGAAAATAACTACTCAATGCTTTAATGCAGGGAAACTTCCGTTTCCACCAGCATGTTAAATGTGCAACCAGAGGGGGAAAAAAAACTTTACTCCACACACAGAGACGCATACAAAGCTCTCCCTCAACTTCTATTTGGCAAATCTGACCATAATTCTATCCTACTCATTCCTGCTTACAAGTAAAAATTAAAGCAGGAAGCATCAGTGACTCGGTCAATAAAAAAAGTGGTCAGATGAAGCAGCTGCTAAGCTACAGGACTGTTTTGCTAGAACAGACTGGAAAATGTTCCAGGATTCTTCCAATGTCATTGAGGAGTACACCACATCAGTCACTGGGTTTATTAATAACTACATCAATGATGTCGTCCCCACAGTGACTGTAGGTACATACCCCAACCAGAAGCTATGGATTACAGGCAACATCTGCACTGTGCTAAAGGGCAGAGCTGCCGCTTTCAAGGAGCGGCATACCCTCTGACGAACCATCAAACAGGTAAAGAGTCAATACAGGACTAAGATCAAATCGTAATACGCCGATTCCGACGCTCGTTGGATGTGGCAGGGCTTGTAAACTATTACAGACTACAAAGGGAAGCACAGCCGAGAGATGCCCAGTGACACGAGCCTACCAGACGAGCTAAATTACTTCTATGCTCGCTTCGAGGCAAGTAACACTGAAAAATGCATGAGAGCATCAGCTGTTCTGGACGACTGTGTGATCACGCTCTCAACAGCCGATGCGAGTAAGACCTTTAAACAGGTCAACGTTCACAAGGCCACAGGGCCAGACGGATTACCAGAATTTATACTCCGAGCATGCGCTGACCAACTGGCAAGTGTCTTCACTGACATGTTCAACCTCTCCCTGTCACAGTCTGTAATTCCAACATGTTTCAAGCAGACCATTATAGTCACTGTGCCCAAGAACACTAAGGTAACCTGCCTAAATGACTACCGACCCGTAGCACTCACATCTGTAGCCATGAAGTGCTTTGAAAGGCTGGTCATGGCTCACATCAACACCATTATCCCAGAAACCCTAGATCCACTCCAATTTGCATACCGCACCAACAGATCCACTGATGAGGCAATCTCTATTGCACTCCACACTGCCCTTTCACACCTGGACAAAAGGAACACCTATGTAAGAATGCTATTCATTGACTACAGCGCAGCGTTCAACACCATAGTGCCCTCAAATCTCATCACTAAGCTAAGGACCCTGGAACTAAACACCTCCCTCTGCAACTGGATCCTGGACTTCCTGGACTTCCTGACCCAGGTGGTAAGAGTAAGTAACAACACAGCCACGCTGATCCTCAACACGGAGGTCCCTCAGGGGTGCGTGCTCAGTCCCCTCCTGTACTCCCAGTTCACTCATGAATGCACGGGCAAGCACGATTCCAACACCATCATTATGTTTGGCGATGACACAACAGTGGTAGGCCTGATCACCGACAACGATGAGACAGTCTATAGGGAGGAGGTCAGAGACCTGGCCATGTGGTGCCAAGACAACAACCTCTCCCGCAACGTGATCAAGACAAAGGACATGATTGTGGACTACAGGAAAAGAAGGACTGAGCATGCACCCATTGTCATTGGCAGGGTTTTAGTGGAGCAGGTTGAGAGCTTCAAGTTCCTTGGCGTCCACATCACCAACAAACTAACATGGTCCAAGCACACCAAGACAGTCGTGAAGAGGGCACAACAAAACCTATTCCCCCTCAAGACACTGAAAAGATTTGGTGTGGGTTCACAGATCCTCAAAAGGTTCTACAGCTGCACCATCAAGAGCATCCTGACTGTTTGCATCACTGCCTGGTATGGCAACTGCTCGGCCGCCGACCGCAAGGCACTACAAAGTGTAGTGCGTATGGCCCAGTACATCACTTGGGCCAAGCTTCCTGCCACCCAAGACCTCTATACCAGGCTGTGTCAGAGGAAGGCCCTAAAAATTGTCAAAGACTCCAGCCATCCTAGTCATACACTGTTCTCTCTGCTACCACGCATTTCACTGTAACTTCTACACCTGTTATATTCGGCATTTCACTTTAACGTCTACACCTGTTGTATTCGGCATTTCACTGTAACGTCTACACCTGTTGTATTCGGCATTTCACTGTAACGTCTACACCTGTTGTATTCGGCATTTCACTGTAACGTCTACACCTGTTGTATTCGGCATTTCACTGTAACGTCTACACCTGTTGTATTCGGCATTTCACTGTAACGTCTACACCTGTTGTATTCGGCATTTCACTGTAACGTCTACACCTGTTGTATTCAGCATTTCACTGTAACGTCTACACCTGTTGTATTCGGCATTTCACTGTAACGTCTACACCTGTTGTATTCGGCATTTCACTGTGACGTCTACACCTGTTGTATTCGGCGCATGTGACAAATACAATTTAATTTGATTTGACTTGATTTAGAGCAGAAGACAGTGTAGGCCTTTTCATAGAATATTATTACTACGAAGGCATTTTAAGGATAGGGAGTAGAGACAGATGTACACTCTGGACTAGAATGCTACTGGAAGTGATAAGGTGTCCACAGGAAATTGAAAGAGTCTTCCTATATAGTAGACGTTCTGCGGCCTTCATAGATGTGTCTTTTAATATCCTGTCTCTCGCTCTGCTAACTGTATCAGTCTCACTGCCAGACATTTTCCATCGTGCTTTAAAGTCAACCGTCTGTGACATTCTTCCATTAATCTCAACCTTCACCTAATCGTCATGATTTGAGCACTCCATTTAGCCTTTGTGTTGGTTTGAAGACCCCGCCCTGTCATATTCAAGCAATAAGGCCCAGGGGGTGTGGTATATGGCCAATATACCACGGCTAAGTGCTGTTCTTATGCACAGCGCAGTTTTTATTTAACCTTTATTTAACCAGTGCCTAGAGTGGCTGGATACAGCCCTTAGCCGTGGTATATTGGCCATATATCACAAACCCCCGAAGTGCCTTATTGCCATTATAAACTGGTTACTAACATGATTAGAGCATTTAAAATAAATGTTTTGTCATACCTGTGGTATATGGTCTGTTATAAATCGGGGAGTTTGTAACTGGATACTGATTGGCTAAAACAGCATTTAGCTGTGTGTGTGTGTGTGAGACCGTATACCATGACTATGATGTTTAGCCCTTTCACCTTTATATCGTTGCGCCTTTTCACCTCGATAAAATGGCTACATCAACAATAGTTTGACATGCCGACATACAAAATAAGCGTTTAGATTAACTTGAGAGAAACCGAAACATTGTGAAACAAACAAAGTGGGCACTTACCTGATTCACTGACTGCGGCACTTGTATGGTTCAGTGAGAAACAGGAATGCTGAAGAACATAGGATAGCAACTACGCTGGACTCAGACCTGGTTTGAGCTGACATATCAACAACCCCCCCCCCCAGTTTGGCATGGAGTATACAACAGGACACCCGAATTCAGAATGAGCAACAATGTGACTGTCGGCATAATTAAAACGTTGAGGGAAAAGTAGCTGAACGGCTACATGTAACTGAACGGCTACATGTAACTGAACGGCTACATGTAACTGAACGGCTACATGTAACTGAACGGCTACATGTAACTGAACGGCTACATGTAACTGAACGGCTACATGTAACTGAACGGCTACATGTAACTGTTAGCTAGCTAAATCATTCTAACGTACCCTGACAGTATAACCGGTAGCTATATAGGTCTACCTATTAGCTAACGTTATTGTCTTATGTTTCAGATACACAAAAGAGCCGATGGGAGTGAACACCCTCGCAAAAATGCTGCCAGATATCTGCAAAATAGCTGGCCCATAGCAGATTTACACAAACCACTGCCATCAAACCACCATGATCCAGAAACTGTCTGATGACAGAGGCATGAGAAATAGAGGTATGATGAATACTGTCTGTCAGAGGACACAGATTTGAAACCTCTCCAAAGTTACAGGAGGACAAATCTGGAAGCGGTGGAGCACTATTCTCTCTGACAACACAGCAGCAGCTCCCCCAGTTAAATGAACGGCATCCATTTCCAGCAGCGTGCTCGGTTTTTGCATTCATTTAATGGAAGCTTGCTAGCTAGCCTGTGGTTGTTGCATAGCAACCAGTCTAGCAACGAGACTTTTGTCCAGACTACTTTTTAAAGGTGGAATGTATTTATTATTAATGTATTTATTAAAGCAACATTTCCAGTTTAGATGTGTAGTTCCTTACCTTACTGTGTTGGCAACCGGTTTATAAAAGCAATAAGGCATCTCGGGGGTTAGTGGTATATGTCCAGTATACCACGGCTATAGGCTGTATCCAGGCACTCGTATATAAGAACAACCCTTAACCGTGGTATGAAGCATGAAAATGGCATACAAACAACAGCATACAAAAAACAAATGGATAGCATACAATCATAGATTCATTTTAGACTACACAAGCTTGCAAACAATTACAATGGCAAAGTAACAATAATCACAAGAATGGCTTCAGATCAAAGTCTACGTTGAGACCGAAGGGAGCTGTCACGATCGTCGTCCTCCTCGTCTGAGGAGGAGTAGTTGGAAGGATCGGAGGACCAAAATGCAGCATGGTATGTGCTCATCGTGAATTTAATGAACACTTGAACAAACTATACAAAACAATAAACGAATAACGACCTTGACGCTATAATAAGAACTGTGCTGACACAAGCAACTAACATAGACAATCACCCACAACCCACAATGACAAAACAGGCTACCTAAATATGGCTCCCAATCAGAGACAACGACTAACACCTGCCTCTGATTGAGAACCATATCAGGCCAAACACAGAAACAGACAAACTAGACATCCAACATAGAATTCCCACTCAGATCACACCCTGACCAAACAAAACATAGAAACATACAAAGCAAACTATGGTCAGGGCGTGACAGGAGCAAGGGTCTTTAAGTTTTTTTATTTTATTTTTTTTATTTCACCTTTATTTAACCAGGTAGGCTAGTTGAGAACAAGTTCTCATTTACAACTGCGACCTGGCCAAGATAAAGCATAGCAGTGTGAGCAGACAACACAGAGTTACACATGGAATAAACAAATGAACAAGTCAATAACACAGTAGAAAACAAAGGGGGAGTCTATATACAATGTGTGCAAAAGGCATGAGGAGGTAGATGAATAGTTACAATTTTGCAGATTAACACCGGAGTGATAAATGATCAGATGGTCATGTACAGGTAGAGATATTGGTGTGCAAAAGAGCAGAAAAGTAAATAAAAACAGTATGGGGATGAGGTAGGTGAAAATGGGTGGGTTATTTACCAATAGACTATGTACAGCTGCAGCGATCGGTTAGCTGCTCAGATAGCTGATGTTTGAAGTTGGTGAGGGAGATAAAAGTCTAAAAGTCTAAAGTTAAAGATCCAGGCAGCCTCTCGTTTTAACAATAAATGACCAAGGTCACCCCCTCTCCTAGGGAGGGTGACAGGTTCTATGCCAATATAACGCAGAGATGAAATCGAGTGGCCTGCCTCCAAAAAGTGGGCCGCAACTGGGTAAGTCAAGTTTTTGCACCTAATGGTGCTATGATGCTCTGAGATACGTACTTTTAATTCGTGCTTTGTTTTACCCACATCATTTTTACCACAAGGACAAGTTATAAGATAAATAACTGCCTAAGTGGAGGCTAAAGGCTGTATCCAGGCACTCCACGTTGCGTCGTACATAAGAACAGCCCTTAGCCATCATATATTGGCCATATATAACACCCGCTTGGAACATATTGCTTAAATATACCATGGCTGTCAGCCAATCAGCATTCAGAACTTGAACAACCCAGTTTATAATTAAGCAATAAGGCCCGAGGAGGTGTGGTATATGGCCAATATATGACGGCTAAGGGCTGTTCTTATGCACAGCGCAATGCGGAGTGCCTGGATACAGCCCTTAGCCGTGGTATATTGGCCATATTTCACAAACCCCGAAGGTGCCTTATTGTTGTTATAAACTGTTTACCAACGTAATTAGAGTAGTAAAAATAACTGTTTTGTCAATCCCGTGTTATGCAATCTGATATACCATAGCTGTCAACGAATCAGCATTCAGGGCTTGAACCACCCAGTTTATAATGTCTGATATACCATGGCTTTCAGCCAATCAGCATCCAGGACCCAAATTGGCCAGTTTATAATATGGAATGTTTCATTAGGGAATCAGAATAGATCCCCTTGTGACGCCATTGAGTACAGAGCATTGGAATAAACATATGGTGATGAATGCGTTTCCTACAGCCCCCATCAGGGTTGTTGAAATGCACCCAGTGCATTTGTCACTGGGCAGTAAATAAGCAGGTGAAGGCTGAGCCGAGCGTGTAGTGAGCCGAGCGTGAAGTCTGCCGAGCGTGTAGTTAGCCGAGCGTGAAGTCTGCCGAGCGTGTAGTTAGCCGAGTGTGTGGCTTCTATCTACAGGATCTGGACCAAAGCGACGGAGGGACCAAATACCTATTTCATCAGGGCTGTTTGTGGGTTCACTGTCACTAGTATGGACAAGACTGTGGACCCAGAGATCAGAGCTGTCTAACCAAAGCCTAAGATGTGATTTACTCTATCCTCTTTTATCATTTTTTAGTACCCTAATGATATTTTTCCAGTGTCTGCCATATTTGTGGTCGTGTTTGTTGAAGTTACAGACAACATTTATGGCCCTAACATTTTGATTACTGTAGTAATAAGTTGAATTATTGCACTGTTACTAATCTATAATAATAATAATACCTTTAGTGGCAGCTGTGTGAGGGACAGCAGTTCTGTACTGTAAATAATGACGGGTAAGAGAGGTCATTCCTACACATGCTTTATCTACCAAACACACACACGCACACACCCAGAGAGAGAGAGAGAGAGAGTGAATAATTAGAGTCTGGGAAGCCTGAGGAATGTGTCCAGGCAAGCAGAAAAAAATCCACAGCTGGTTTGGCAATGACTGCAGCAATTTTCTCCTCCATGTACAATCAGAAGTTTGTATATTTCCTTGTTTAGTGGGGAGACAAGACAACATGCTGCAGCTATTTATTTACACGTCATTCCAGTCGGGGCTCGTTGGAGCGTGGCTGGTAAAAGTGCTGATTGAGGGGTTACTGAACATAACCAACACACTGCTAGATCTCAGTTCTTCCCCGTTTCTGTCCATAGCAAAAGACATAAACAAAAACGAATCCATGTTTTCTAATGATAGAAAAAAATGTAGAGAAATGCTGGGAGGGTGTGGTTACTTCTAGAATAGCTACTGACTGAGCCACTGTAATATTGAGCATCAATCAGTCAGTTTTCATATCCTCATCATCTTCATCATTAGGTCAATGCCTCTCTGTCTCTCCAGCAGCCTCCACCCTGTTTCAAGACCACACCTCCACATACTGTACACATGGAAATGGGTGGAACGGGTCGCATGACAGAAAACCATTCTCTTTGCAAACAGTTTAACTAATTGGACAATTATTTGCCTTTCCTGTGTGTGTGATGGGGGAAATACAACCCTGCTTTCACTCTAAAATAAAACAGTTACAACAATCGTATTTATATACAGGCTTGGCCAAGACACATCAGTTCATGTCAGTTCAATATCATTTGCTGTGTGGGTTTTACAAAGCATTGTGGAGTATGCTGTCAGAGCATATGGCAATGATAAAAACAGAATAAATCTGTTCAATAACATTGTGTTAGTATTTTGTTGTCTGGTTTGCTTGACCAAACAAATTAAATAACCTCTGAAGGAGTCTCCTTCGGGGGTCCTTTAGATCACTCCCTATAGCAGCAACTATAATGTTTATTGATGTTTTCATTCTTTGCCCTTGCCCTGTAACCCCATCTCTGTTAAGCACAGCCCTAGTTGTGACCCCTGACCCCGGAATATATATGCAGTAGAAAGTACTACTTATCACTCAGGGTCTAACCACACCTGGCTAATTCCCCTCCTGGCTAACCAGCTAACCCTACATATTGACTTAACCCTTCATGGGCTGCCTGTGTTAATCACAGGCCAGACGGCCACTGAGGTGGCCTTCGTCCGTCCCCATAGAGACGAGCTGGCGGCGGTTTGCAAGGAACCTGTACTTAAGGACCATTCATCACTCAGACAGGTACTAATGGCCTGGTCCTCCCTGTCCCTGTGCTGCAGCATGGGGCTCTGCTGTGGAGTTATGGGACCCCTTACATTCAACCTTACTGCTCCGTAGACAGCGGCCTGGCTTAGCCTAGCAATAGCTGATTGATTATGATGCATTTTCCATTATTATGTTTAATGCAGTGATTATGGGCCCTGGGCCCTGGGTGAGAGGCAGGTCCTCTAGCAGAGGGTGCACTTACAAAGAAGGGGAATATATGTAGACTGGTGTAGTTATGTACACTGTATGTAGACTGGTGTAGTTATGTACACTGTATGTACAGTAGACTGGTGTAGTGATGTACACTGTATGTAGACTGGTGTGGTGATGTACACTGTATGTACAGTAGACTGCTGTAGTGATCAGCGATAAGTGACTAGACACATTGGTGTGCTTACGAGACTACACAACTGACTTTCTGGGCACTGGGTGAGTGGCAGGTGGTCTAACAGAGAGAGACTCACAAAAAGAGTTTTGTACACGGCCTGGGGTGGGTGGTGTTGTCCTCCAGCTCATTATTTTATACTTAGTGTTAGTGACTGTCATGTTAATGTCAAGACCAGGACATGGCTCACAGAAGTGTCTTGGAAACCTGTACCTTGTCCTTGATCACTTGTTTAATCTTCCCTTTCTTATATTCAAATAAAACAAAAATAAAAATACATTTTATTTGTCACATGCGCTGATGTACTGGGCCGTACGCACTACCCTCTATAGTGCCAGAGACCAAACAGTTCAGTTGCCATATCAGGCAGTGATGTAACCTGTCAGGATGCTCTCAATGGTGCAGCTGTAAAACATTTTGAGGTTCTGAGGACCAATACCAAATCTTTTCAGTCTCCTGAGGGGGAATAGGTTTTGTCATGCCCTCTTCACGACTGTCTTGGTGTGCTTGGACCATGATAGCTTGTTGGTGATGTGGACGCCAAGGAACTTGAAGCTCTTAACCTGCTCCACTGCAGCCCCGTTGATGAGAATGGGTGCGTGCTCGGTCCTCCTTTTTCTGTAGTCCACAATCATCTCCTTTGTCTTGATCACATTGAGGGAGAGGCTGTTGTCCTTGCATCGCACGGTCAGGTCTCTGACCTCCTCCCTATAGGCTGTCTCATCGTTGTCGGTGATCAGGCCTACCACTGTTGTGTCATCAGCAAACTTAATGATGGTGTTGGAGTCATGCCTGGCCGTGCAGTCATGAGTGAACAGGGAGTACAGGAGGGGACTGATCACCCACACCTGAGGGGCGCCCATGTTGAGGGTCAGAGTGGCGGATGTGTTGCTACCTACCCTTACCACCTGGGGCGGCCCGTCAGGAATTCCAAGATCCAGTTGCAGAGGGAGGTGTTTAGTTCCAGGGTCCTTAGCTTAGTGATGAGCTTTGAGGTCACTATGGTATTGAACACTGCGCTGTAGTCAATGAATAGCATTCACACATAGGTGATCCTTTTTTTCACATGTGTGAAAGGGCAGTGTGGAGTGCAATTGAGATTGCATCATCTGTGGATCTGTTGATGTGGTATGCAAATTCGAGTGGGTCTATGGTTTCTGGGATAATGGTGATGATGAGCCATGACCAGCCTTCAAAGCATTTCATAGTTACAGACATGAGTGCTACAGGTCGGTAGTCATTTAGGCAGGGTACCTTAGTGTTCTTGGGAACAGGAACTATGGTGGTCTGCTTGAAACATATTACAGACTCAGACAGGGAAAGATTGAAAATGTCAGTGAAGACACTTGCCAGTTGGTCAGAGCATGATCAGAGTACACGTTCCGGTAATACGTCTGGTCCTGCGGCCTTGTGAATGTTGACCTGTTTAAAGGTCTTACTCACATCGGCTGCGGAGAGCGTGATCACACAGTCGTCCGAAAAGCTAATTCTCATGCATGTTTCAGTGTTACTTTCCTCGAAACGAGCATAGAAGTAATTTAGCTCGTCTGGTAGGCTCGTGTCATTGGGCATCTCTCGGCTGTGCTTCCCTTTGTAAGTCTGTAATAGTTTTCAAGCCCTGCCACATCCGACTAGCATCGGATTCGGTGTAGTGTGATTCGATCTTAGTCCTGTATTGATGCTTTGTCTGTTTGATCGTTCGTCAGAGGCTATAGTGGGATTTCTTATAAGCGTCCAGGTTAGAGTCCTGCTCCTTGAAAGCAGCAGCTCTACCCTTTAGCTCAGTGCAGATGTTGTGAGGGAAAGCTTTGTACGTGTCTCTGTGTGTGGAGTAAAGGTTGTCCAGAATTGTTTTCCCTCCGGTTGCATATTTAACGTGCTGAAAGAAATTACGTATAACTGATTTAAGTTTCCCTGCATTAAAGTCCCCGGTCACTAGTAGCGCCACCTCTGGATGAGAGTTTTCCTGTTTGCTCATGGCGGTATACAGCTCATTGAGTGCAGTTTTAGTGCCATCATCGGTTTGTGGTGGTATGTAGACAGCTACGAAAAATACAGATGAAAACTCTCTAGGTAGATAGTGTGGTCTGCAGCTTATCATGACATACTCTACCTCAGGTGAGCAAAACCTCGAGACTTCCTTAGATATCGTGCACCAGTTGTTGTTTGCATATATGCATAGGCCCCCGCCCCGTGTCTTACCAGAGGCTGCTGTTCTATCCTGCCGATAGAGTGTATGTTCTTAATGTCGTTGTTCAGCCACGACTCTGAAAAATAAGATATTACAGTTTTTAATGTCAAATTGGTAGGGTAAATGTGCTTTCAGTTTGTCCCATTTATTTTCCAGCAAGTGAACGTTAGCGAGCAGGACTAAAAGCCAAGGCAGATTAGCCACACGTTGACGTTTCCTCACAAGGCACCCTGATCTTTTTCCGCAAAATCTCCATTACCTTCTACAGCGAATGACGAGGATCAGGGCCTGGTTGGGTGTCTGTAGTATATTCCTCCCGTCTGGCTCATTGAAGAAAAACTCTTTCTCTAATCTGAGATGAGTAATCGCAGTTCTGATGTCCAGAAGCTCTTTTCGGTCATAAGAGACGGTAGCAGCAACATTATGTACAAAACAAGTTACAAACAATGCGAAAAAATGAACAAAATCGCATGGTTGGTTAAGAGCCGATAAGACCCTTTCTCTCAGTGAGAAGTAACACAATAAAATAATAACGAGGCTATATACAAGGAGTACCGGTATCGAGTCAATATGCAGGGGTACGAGGTAGTTGAGGTTATTGAGGTAATATGTACAGAACCAGTCAAAAGTTTGGACACACCGGCTCATTCCAGGTATTTTCTTTATTTTTACTATTTTCTACATTGTAGAATCAAAACATGAAATAACACATATGGAATCATGTAGTAACCAAAAAAGTGCTAAACAATATTTTATATTTGAGATTCGCAATGTAGCCACCCTTTCCTTTTTAATGGGTTTGAGCCAATCAGTTGTGTTGTGACAAGGTAGGGTTGGTATGCAGAAGATAGCCCTACTTGGCAAAAGACCAAGTCAATATTATGGCAAGAACAGCTCAAATAAGCAAAGAGAAAAGACAGTTCATCATTACTTTAAAACATGAAGGTCAGTCAATCCAGAAAATTTCAAGAACTTGGAAAGTTTCTTCAAGTGCAGTTGCAAAAACCATCAAGCGCTAAGATGAGGACCACCACAACAGGAAAGGAAGACCCAGAGTTGCCTGTACTGCAAAGAATAAGTTCATTAGAGTTACCAGCCTCAGAAATCGGCAATTAAAACCTCTTAAAGATTAGCCCTTTTTTTTCAATTTTCACCTAAAATGACATACCCAAATCTAACTACCTGTAGCTCAGGCCCTGAAGCAAGGATATGCATATTCTTGGTACTATTTGAAAGGAAATACTTTGAGGTTTATGGACATGTGAAAGGAATTTAGTAGAATATAACACAATAGATTTGGTAAAAGACAATACAAAGAAAAAAGCAACCATTCTTTTGTATTTTTTTGTAACATCAAATTTGAAACGCAAGAGAAAGGCCATAATGTATTATTCCAGCCAAGATGCAATTTAGATGTTAGCCACTAGATGGCATCAGTGTATGTGCAAAGTTTTAGACTGATCCAATGAACCATTACATTTATGTTAACAATTTTGTATCAAGACTGCCCAAATGAGCCTCATTTGTTTATTAATAACTTTTCATGTTCAAAATGTTGCACTCTCCTCAAGCAATAGCATGGTATAGCATGGTATATCACTGTACTAGCTACTGTAAATTGGACAGTGCAGTTAGATTAACAATAATCTAAGTGTTCTGCCAATATCAGATATGTCTATGTCCTGGGAAATGTTCTTGTTACTTACTATCTCATGCTAATCACATTAGCCTACGTTAGCTCAACCATTCCTGTGGAGGGGAAACTGATCCTGAAGAAGTTTTAACTGCACCTTAGATTGCAGCCCAAATTAATGCTTCACAGAGTTCAAGTAACGAACACATCCCAACATCAGCTGTTCAGAGGAGACTGCATGAATCAGGCCTTCAATTGCTGCAAAGAAACCACTACTAAAGAACACCAATAATAAGAAGAGACTTGCTTGGGTCAAGAAACACAAGCAATGGACATTAGACTGGTGGAAATCTGTCCTTTGCTCTGTTAAGTCCAAATTTGAGATTTTTTGGGTCCAACCGCCATGTCTTTGTGAGATGCAGAGTAGGTGAATGGATGATATCCGCATGTGTGGTTCCCACCGTGAAGCATGGAGGAAGTGGTGTGGGGGTGCTTTTCTGGTGACACTGTCTGTGATTTACACTCAACCAGCATGGCTACCACAGCATTCTGCAGCCATACGCCATCCAATCTGGTTTGTGCTTAGTGGGTCTGTCATTTGTTTTCCATAGGACAATGACCCAACACACCTCTAGGCTGTGTAAGGACTATTTGACCAAGAAGGAGAGTGCTGCATCAGATGACCTTGCCTCCAAAATCACCCAACCTCAACCCACTTGAGATGTTTTGGGATGACTGCAGGGTGAAGGAAAAGCAGCCAACAAGTGCTCAGTATATGTGGGATATCCTTTCAAGACTGTTGGAAAAGCATTCCAGGTAACTACCTCAGGTTGAGAGACTGCCAAGAGTGTGCAAAGCTGTCAAGGCAAAGGGTGGCTACTTTGAAGAATCTCAAATCTAAAATATATTTTGATTTGTTTAAACACTTTCAGTTACATGATTCCATATGTGTTATTTCATAGTTTTGATGTCTTCACTATTGTTCTACAATGTAGAAAATAGTTTTAAAAAATAAAGAAAAACCCTTGAATGAGTAGGTGTGTCCAAACTTTTGACCTGTACTGCAAATGTTGGTAGGGGTAGAAGTGACTAGATCAGGATAGATAATGAAAAGAGTAGCAGCAGCGTATGTGGAGTGTAAAAGTGTGTGTATGTGTGTGTGCGTGTATGACGTCAATATGCATGAGTTTGTGTTTTGTGTGTGAGAGTGTATGTAGTGTGTGTATGTGTGTTTGAGTGTCAGTGTAAGTATGTGTGAGTGTGTGGGTAGAGTCAGTAGCCATGTCCCAATACTAGCGTACTACACACAATGTACTCATCATCATATACTATTTTAGTACATACTGTTTGGTATAAAGTATGCAGTATGGTACATCACAACGCAGTAGCAGCTCCTGATTGGATGAGTAGGTGGTGTGAGGCTGAGAGCAGGTGGATTCTTCCAAATCAACAGACATGCATCGCATTAACCAGCCTGATAAAACTCATTTTCCAATTGGATTAATTTTTCTAACCACTGAATAGAGCTACTCAGGCTGGTTAAAGACAGACTATCACATTGGACCTATACCGTACCCATATAGCCCATCTATCCTATTTAAAAGGGCTGAAGACAGAAACAGATCATTTGGTTACATTTTAACACATACCAAAGTGCTGCAACATACAGTATATACATTAAATCAAATTATCACGTTTCAGGTGTGACCCAGATGCAGACAGTGTTGAAGAAACTAAAGTTTAATTCTAATACAGCGGCAGGCAAGGTCAAAGGCAGGCAGGGGTCAGTAATCCAGTAAGGTGGGGTAAGGTACAGAATGGCAAGCAGGCTCAGGGTCAGGGCAGGCAGGGGTCATTAATCCAGTAAGGTGAAGTAAGGTACAGAACGGCAGGCAGGCTCAGGGTCAGGGCAGGCAGGGGTCAGTATGTTTTTTTATTTTTTTATTTAACCTTTATTTAACCAGGTAGGCTAGTTGAGAACAAGTTCTCATTTGCAACTGCGACCTGGCCAAGATAAAGCATAGCAGTGTGAACAGACAACACAGAGTTACACATGGAGTAAACAATTAACAAGTCAATAACACAGTAGGAAAAAAAAGGGGAGTCTATATACATTGTGTGCAAAAGGCATGAGGAGGTAGGCGAATAATTACAATTTTGCAGATTAATAACACTGGAGTGATAAATGATCAGATGGTCATGTACAGGTAGAGATATTGGTGTGCAAAAGAGCAGAAAAGTAAATATGTAGCGAGGGCCAGCCGACTAGAGCATACAAGTCGCAGTGGTGGGTGGTATAAGGTGCTTTAGTGACAAAACGGATGGCACTGTGATAAACTGCATCCAGTTTGCTGAGTAGAGTGTTGGAAGCAATTTTGTAGATGACATCGCCGAAGTCGAGGATCGGTAGGATAGTCAGTTTGACTAGGGTATGTTTGGCGGCGTGAGTGAAGGATGCTTTGTTGCGGAATAGAAAGCCAATTCTTGATTTGATTTTCGATTGGAGATGTTTGATATGAGTCTGGAAGGAGAGTTTACAGTCTAGCCAGACACCTAGGTACTTACAGATGTCCACATATTCAAGGTCGGAACCATCCAGGGTGGTGATGCTGGTCAGGCGTGCAGGTGCAGGCAGCGAACGGTTGAAAAGCATGCATTTGGTTTTACTAGCGTTTAAGAGCAGTTGGAGGCCACGGAAGGAGTGTTGTATGGCATTGAAGCTCGTTTGGAGGTTAGATAGCACAGTAACCCAGTAAGGTGGGGTAAGGTACAGAACGGCAGGCAGGCTCAGGGTCAGTGCAGGCAGGGGTCAGTAATCCAGTAAGGTGGGGTAAGGTACAGAACGGCAGGCAGGCTCAGGGTCAGGGTCAGGGCAGGGGTCAGTAATCCAGTAAGGTGGGGTAAGGTACAGAACGGCAGGCAGGCTCAGGGTCAGGGTCAGGGCAGGGGTCAGTAATCCAGTAAGGTGGGGTAAGGTACAGAACGGCAGGCAGGCTCAGGGTCAGGGTCAGGGCAGGGGTCAGTAATCCAGTAAGGTGGGGTAAGGTACAGAACGGCAGGCAGGCTCAGGGTCAGGGTCAGGGCAGGGGTCAGTAATCCAGTAAGGTGGGGTAAGGTACAGAACGGCAGGCAGGCTCAGGGTCAGGGCAGAACCGGGAATGACTAGAAAACAGGAGCAAGAAACAGGCAGGAGCAGGGAAACAGATGCTGGTAGGTTTCACAAACAAAACAAACTGGCAACAGACAAACAGAGAACACAGGTATAAATACGCAGGGGATAATGGGGAAGATGGGCGACACCTGGATGGGGGTGGAGACAAGCACAAAGACAGGTGAAACAGATCAGGGTGTGACACAATCAGGGTGTGACACAAATAGCCTAGTAAACACATCAAAACTTTCCAAATGTTCAAATCAAAAAGCTATTGCACAAAAAAACGTGGACACCTGAGTGCATCGCAAATTCAGAACCTCTGAACAGCAACATAATAAACTAAAGCACTGATCATTGGGAATGAGATCGAAAAGGCTGATAAGGCTTGATCCATGAATGAAATAATGAAAAAGGTAGCCTAGTCTACAAAACTACAACAATCTATTTGTTCAAATCAAAACGCCGGATTAGCATGACATTAATAACGCAGGTACATCCTGAGTCCTCGGTGCCGATACATTCACAAATCAAAAGATGGTTTACTATTTAGTTTAAAAGCTCTGACAAAGGCCAAAACAACAAGAAACACTTTTCAATTAGAAAACAGAAAACAGAAACCAGAAATCCACTTTGAAAAATAAATGAATAAATAGGACTTTCTTATTTTCAAAGATGTAGACTATGATGCAATACTCGGGATTGTTTGACAGATAACAAAAATGTAAAACATTTCAATACCACCGCAGAAGCTTTGCTGTTCGGCATGTTCACAATGAATTAGCCTTGTTTTGTTGTTTGGATACTTTAGCAGATCTAGGGCCTATCACTCCCAGGACACATTTTCCAATGCATTGTGGGAAAATGTGCATTGAATTCTACTCGATGAAGAGACAAAATGAGTATAACATCCTGGCATTTAAATCATACACGAATTTCAAAAATTCACAAACTATAACATTTTATGTTGTCATGCGCGATTGCATTGTTTTGCCTAATTCGTTTAATTTCAGTAGCACATCCCCACATCTGATTATCAGCTGTTGTCAAAGCTGAAATGAGTATGACATCTGGGCATTTAAAGTATACTCGATTTCCAAAATGTCACAAACCATAAAACTTAATTTTTTGGGGGCTATTATTTAGGATGCAATATGAGTATTTGCACACAACCAGTGTAAGAGAGTCAGTGCAAAAAAGACTCAATGCAATAGTCACAGAGGGGGATTAGGTGTGTTTGGGTGGGGGGTCACTCAATGTCCTTGTAAACCATGGTAAACCCCAGGTAGGTGGTCACTGTGTGTCCTTATAAACCTCAAGGGTATGGTCACTGTGTGGTGTCCTTGGTGACATTGCATCACACACAGTCAGAGCAGGCTTTCATCTGCCATTTTCCCGGAGATGGGAAGGAATCCTGCAGCTCCCACCTGTGTTCCAGCACACGTGTCGCCTCCCACCTTTACCTGGAACGATTGTGGTCGCAGATGGATGTTGCCTCTAAGCACCTTAGGACCTAAATGAACTGTAACTACCAGGGATGAATCCGGTCACAAGTTTGGGAACAGCTGATCTTAGAGAGAAAGAGAAGAGAAAGGGAAATCCTCCCTCAGGACACCCCATGTCAGTCCTTTACCCCTCATTTCTACGCAGGGCCCGTGCAAAGCTCCCTTTCCTCCCCATCCTCTCCTGTGCAGTAGAGGAATACCTAATAGCATGGGGCCTGTTGGGCCTGCGCTCTGTATAGATTGTGTATTCCAGCAGTGACATGTCTGGAGCATTGATATGCAGAGGGTTTAAGCTGTGCTATGTGTGGAAGAGAATGAGGTGCCCAGGTTTATTAAAATACTTTCTTTTGTCCCCGGTAATTACTCTTGCTCACTCTATCACACTCCCCTTTTTCTCAACCTCGGTGTCTCTCTGCACCTCTCTCTCTCGCTCTCTCTTTCTCATCTCCTTCTTTCTCTCTTTCTCCCTCTTCCTTTCTTGCTCTCTCTATCTCTCTCAAATTCAAATTCCCTCTTTCTGTCTGTCTCTCTTTCTCTCTCCCTCCCCCCCACCCCTTTCTCGGTCACCTGTGAGATTGGAATGGAGGGTGACTGTGATTCCATCATGAGACTCATGAATAGGTTATGTAGATGTCAGTGACACAGCTGCAGCTCATAAATACTCTTCTTATTACTCTCTCGTTGGCTGTACTGCACGTCAATGGAACCTGATGGTCACAGCTAACTAGGTTCCATTTTAAATTCATATAATTCATTGTATTCAAAACATGGTATGACTCCAGCAAACAAAAGCTAAGGCAGTCAGCGTATATACAGTTCACCTACTCCATATTGCCAAGACAGAGTGTTTTTGGTCAAACAACCTCACTTTCTTTCTTTATTCATGGTTTTCAACCCTGCCCCTTTCTCATGGCACACCAGACTAACATGACCCTGGTGGTACATTCACAGCTGACATTGCATTTGAGTCATGCAGGCCGTCCTGTCAGTGTCACCCCTGCCCTTATAACAGTACAGTATATCTCTCTCTCACTTTGTCTGCTCTGGCCTTGACAGGACTGTCCCACAGGGCCCTGTGACTATACAGTAAACCTCTCACGGGCTGTGTGTGTGTGTGTGTGTGTGTGTGTGTGTGTGTGTGTGTGTGTGTGTGTGTGTGTGTGTGTGTGTGTGTGTGTGTGTGTGTGTGTGTGTGTGTGTGTGTGTGTGTGTGTGTGTGTGTGTGTGTGTGTGTGTGTGTGTGTGTGTGTGTGTGTGTGTGTGTGTGTGTGTGTGTGTGTGTGTGTCATAGGCAGTCCCAGCAGGGAGCAGTTAACTGGTCATCTGTCTTCCCCCTGGCAGTGCGGTAGGGCGATTATAGAAAGTTCATTTTAGGATTACATCTCAGCCTGGAGTAGCCACAGGCCCAGAGGCAGAGCTGGTTTCTAACAAAGAGAGAATTATGGACATGAATCCCTGTGAAACCAACCAGGGAGAGACTGACAATCACGGTGACCGATTTACCACCCTGCTAATCAGCTGAGGGAGGAAGGAAAGCTGTTCTTCATATCTGTACACCTGAATTATTTCCAATACTGTGATATGCTCTTTGTCGTGAGAGAAACATTGTGAAAAGCTTTGAACTGTATCCAGACCATACATTTTGACTGCCATCCATGAGATGAATGGCACTGTAATAAGTCGTTGTAGTTATCCATGACATTCTGACTGTGCAATATCCTCAAAATACTAGCCCTGATAATCCTCTCTTGCGTCCCTAGATAGTTAGATGGATATCCCAGTGTATTTCCAACCAATTTGCTCATCCCTAAATAAGCTATCTCCTGACAATCCCGTGATAAGAGGCAAACCGATGTCAGAATAAAGCTAGGATCATTAGTGAGTCCTCTCTGCTCCCTCTTTCTCTCTGGTGATGTGCTGCCTGGCAGCATTATGATCACAGCATGCTGAGGTATTTCCTGTCTCTACTCTCTTTCTGTCTCTCTTTCTGTCTCTCCCTCTTCTCTCTTTCAGTCTATCAGTCTATCATTCTGTCTCTCTTTCTTCTCTCCTCTATCTCTCTCTTTTCTCTCTCTTTCTGTCTCTTCTCTTTTTCTCTCTCTTTCTGTCTCTCTTTCCATCTCTCCTTCTTCTCTATTTCTTCTCTCTTCCTGTCTCACTCTTTCTGTCTATCTTCTATCTTTCTGTCTCTTTCCTCTTTATTGAGGAAAGAGTACCTATTCATTATCTCTTACTGTCTCTCATTCTGTCTGCAACTATTTATTCTCTCTTTCTGACTCTCTTCAAGTCTCTCTTTTGTCTCTCTTTCTTCTCTCTTTCTTCTCTCTTTCTGTCTCTCTTTCCTCTCTCTTTCTTCTCTCTTTCTGTCTCTCTTTCTGTCTCTCTTTCCTCTCTCTTTCTTCTCTCTTTCTGTCTCTCTTTCTTCTCTCTTTCTGTCTCTCTTTCTGTCTCTCTTCCTGTCTCTCTTTCTGTCTCTCTTTCTCTCTCTCTTTCTGTCTCTCTTTCTGTCTCTCTTTCTGTCTCTCTTTCTTCTCTCTTTCTGTCTCTCTTTCTGTCTCTCTTTCTGTCTCTCTTTCTGTCTCTCTTTCTGTCTCTCTTTCCTCTCTCTTTCTGTCTCTCTTTCTTCTCTCTTTCTGTCTCTCTTTCTGTCTCTCTTCTCTCTCTTTCTGTCTCTCTTTCTTCTCTCTTTCTGTCTCTCTTTCTTCTTTCTTTCTGTCTCTCTGCATCGATTTATTCTCTCTTTCTGTCTCTCTTTCTGTCTCTCTGCATCTATTTCTTCTCTCTTTCTGTCTCTTCCTGACTCTCTTTCTTCTCTCTTTTTGTCTCTCTTCCTGTCTCTCTTTCTTCTCTCTTTCTGTCTCTCTTTCTTCTCTCTTTCTGTCTCTCTTTCTGTCTCTCTTTCTTCTCTCTTTCTTCTCTCTTTCTGTCTCTCTTTCGTCTCTCTTTCTGTCTCTCTTTCTGTCTCTTTCTTTCTTCTCTCTTTCTCTTCTTCTCTCTTTCTGTCTCTCTTCTGTCTCTCTTTCTGTCTCTTTCTCTTTCTGTCTCTCTTTCTGTCTCTCTTTCTCTCTCTTTCTGTCTCTCTTTCTTCTCTCTTTCTGTCTCTCTCTCTTCTCTCTTTCTGTCTCTATTTTCTCTCTTTCTCTCTCTCTTTCTGTCTCTCTTTCTCTCTCTTCCTGTCTCTCTTTTGTCTCTCTTTCTGTCTCTCTTTCTGTCTCTCTTCTGTCTCTCTCTTTTGTCTCTCTTTCTCTCTCTCTCTTTCTCTCTCTTTCTGTCTCTCTTTCTCTCTCTCTTTCTGTCTTTCTCTTTCTCTCTCTCTCTTTCTGTCTCTCTTCTCTCTTTCTTCTCATGTCTTTTTCTTCTCTCTTTCTTCTCAATTTCTGTCTCTCTTTCTGTCTCTCTTTCTGTCTCTCTTTCTGTCTCTCTTTCTGTCTCTCTTTCTGTCTCTCTTTCTGTCTCTCTTTCTCTCTTTCTGTCTCTCTTTCTTCTCTCTTTCTGTCTCTTTCTTTCTGTCTCTCTTTCTGTCTCTCTTTCTTCTCTCTTTCTGTCTCTCTTTCTGTCTCTCTTTCTTCTCTCTCTCTTTCTTCTCTCTTTCTGTCTCTCTTTCTTTCTCTTTTTCTCTCTTTCTGTCTCTCTTTCTCTTTCTCTCTCTTTCTCTCTCTTTCTTCTCTCTCTCTCTTTCTCTCTTTCTGTCTTTCTCTCTCTTTCTGTCTCTCTTTCTGTCTCTCTTTCTGTCTCTCTTCCTGTCTCTCTTTCTTCTCTCTTTCTGTCTCTCTTTCTCTCTCTTTCTGACTCTCTTTCTGTCTCTTTCTCTTTCTGTTTCTCTTTCTGTCTCTCTTTCTGTTTCTCTTTCCTCTCTCTTCCTGTCTCTCTTTCTGTTTCTCTTTCCTCTCTCTTTCTTCTTTCTTTCTGTCTCTCTTTCTGTTTCTCTTTCCTCTCTCTTCCTGTCTCTCTTCCTGTCTCTCTTTCTGTCTCTCTTTCTTCTCTCTTCTGTCTCTCTTTCTGTCTCTCTTTCTTCTCTCTTTCTGTCTCTCTTCCTGTCTCTCTACCTGTCTCTATTTGTCACTCTTTCTGTCTCTCTTTCTGTCTCTCTTTCTGTCTCTCTTTCTCTCTCTACTTGTCTCTATTTGTCAGTCTTTCTGTCTCTCTTCCTGTTTCTCTCTATTCATGTCTTTCTTTATTCTCTCTTTCTTCTCCATTTCTGTCTCTCTCTTCCTGTCTCTCTTTCTTCTCTCTTTCTGTCTCTCTTTCTGTCTCTTCCTGACTCTCTTTCTGTCTCTCTTTCTTCTCTCTTTCTTCTCTCTTTCTGTCTCTCTTTCTTCTCTCTTTCTGTCTCTCTTCCTGTCTCTCTACCTGTCTCTATTTGTCACTCTTTCTGTCTCTCTTTCTGTCTCTCTTTCTGTCTCTCTTTCTCTCTCTACTTGTCTCTATTTGTCAGTCTTTCTGTCTCTCTTCCTGTTTCTCTCTATTCATGTCTTTCTTTATTCTCTCTTTCTTCTCCATTTCTGTCTCTCTCTGTCTCTCTTTCTGTATCTCCATCTGTCTCTCTTTCTTCACTCTTTCTGTCTCTCTTCTCTCTTTATTTCTCTCTTTCTCTCTCTTTCTGTCTCTCTTTCTGTCTCTCTTTCTGTCCCTCTCTGTCTCTCTTTCTGTATCTCTCTTTCTTCTCTTTGAGTGTCTCTCTTTCTGTCTCTCTTCTCTCTTTCATTCTCTTTCTGTATCTCTTTCTTCTCTCTTTCTTCTCTCTTTCGTCTCTCTTTCTGTCTCTCTTTCTTCTCTCTTTCTGTCTCTCTCTTCTTCTCTCTTTCTGTCTCTCTCTCTTTCATGTCTTTCTTTATTCTCTCTTTCTTCTCAATTTCTGTCTCTCTCTGTCTCTCTCTGTCTCTCTTTCTGTCTCTCTTTTGTCTCTCTTTCTGTCTCTCTTTCTGTCTCTCTTTCTGTCTCTCTTTCTGTCTCTCTTTCTGTCTCTCTTTCTGTCTCTCTTTCTGTCTCTCTTTCTGTCTCTCTCTTTCTGTCTTTTCTTTCTTTCTCTCTCTTTCTTCTCTCTTTCTGTCTCTCTCTGTCTCTCTTCTCTTTCTGTCTCTTTCTGTCTCTCTTTCTTCTTTCTCTTTCTGTCTCTCTCTTCTCTTTCTTCTCTCTGTCTTTCTTCTCTCTTTCTGTCTCCTTCTGTCTCTCTTTCTGTCTCTCTTTCTGTCTCTTTCTGTCTCTCTTTCTCTCTTTCTGTCTCTCTTACCTGTCTCTCTTTCTCTCTCTTTTCTGTCTCTCTTTCTTCTCTCTTTCTGTCTCTCTTTCTGTCTCTCTCTTCTGTCTCTGTCTCTCTTTCTTCTTTCTCTTTCTCTTTCTCTCTCTTTCTGTCTCTCTTTCTTCTCTCTTTCTGTCTCTCTCTTCTCTTTCTCTCTCTTTCTGTCTCTTTCTGTCTCTCTTTCTGTCTTTTCTTCTCTCTTTCTCTTTCTGTCTCTCTTTCTTCTCTCTTTCTTTCTGTCTCTCTTTCTGTCTCTCTTCTCTATTTCTCACTCTTTTTCTGTCTTTCTTTCTGTCTCTTTCTGTCTCTCTTTCATTTGTCAGTCTTTCTGTGTCTCTTTCTGTCTCTCTTTCTGTCTCTTTTCTCTCTTTCTTCTCTTTCTGTCTCTCTTTCTGTCTCTCTTTCTGTCTCTTTCTGTCTCTCTTTCTTCTCTTTCTCTCTCTTTCTTCTCTCTTCTGTCTCTCTTTCTGTCTCTCTTTCTTCACTCTTTCTGTCTCTCTTTCTGTCTCTTTCTTCTCTCTTCTCTCTCTGTCTGTCTCTCTTCCTGTGTCTCTTCCTGAGTCTCTTTCTGTCTCTCTTTCTGTGTCTCTTCCTTCTCTCTTTCTGTCTCTCTTTCTGTGTCTCTTTCTGTGTCTCTTCTCTTTCTGTCTCTCTTTCTTCTCTCTTTCTGTCTCTCTTTCTTCTCTCTTTCTGTTTCTCTTTCCTCTCTCTTTCTTCTCTCTTCCTGTCTCTCTTTCTGTCTCTTTCTTCTCTCTTTCTGTGTCTCTTTCTGTGTCTCTTCCTGAGTCTCTTTCTGTCTCTCTTTCTGTGTCTCTTCCTGAGTCTCTTTCTTTCTTTCTGTCTCTCTTTCTTCTCTCTTCCTGTCTCTCGTTCTTCTATCTTTCTGTTTCTCTTTCCTCTCTCTTTCTTCTCTCTTTCTGTCTCTTTCTTCTCTCTTTCTGTGTTTCTTTCTGTGTCTCTTTCTGTGTCTCTTCCTGAGTCTCTTTCTCTCTTCCTGTCTCTCTTTCTTCTTTCTTTCTGTGTCTCTTCCTGAGTTTCTTTCTGTTTCTCTTTCTGTTTCTCTTTCTGTGTCTCTTCCTGAGTCTCTTTCTGTCTCTATTTCTGTGTCTCTTCCTGAGTCTCTTTCTCTCTTCCTGTCTCTCTTTTGTCTCTCTGAGTCCCTTTCTGTCTCTCTTTCTTCTCTCTTTCTTCTCTCTTTCTGTATCTCTTTCTTCTCTTTCTTCTGTCTTTCTGTTTTCTGTTTCTCTTTCTGTCTCTTTCTTCTCTTTTTCTGTTCTCTTTCTGTGTCTCTCTTTCTGTGTCTCTCTCTTCCTGTCTCTTTCTGTGTCTCTTCTTTCTGTTTCTCTTTCTCTCTCTTTTCTTTCTCTCTTCTTCTCTCTTTCTGTCTCTTTCTGTCTCTCTTTCTGTTTCTCTTTCCTCTCTCTTCCTGTCTCTCTTCCTGTCTCTCTTTCTGTCTCTCTTTCTGTGTCTCTTCCTGAGTCTCTTTCTGTCTCTCTTCCTGTCTCTCTTTCTGTTTCTCTTTCCTCTCTCTTTCTTCTTTCTTTCTGTGTCTCTTCCTGAGTCTCTTTCTGTCTCTCTTTCTTCTCTCTTTCTGTGTCTCTTCCTGAGTCTCTTTCTGTGTCTCTTCCTGAGTCTCTTTCTGTCTCTCTTTCCTCTCTCTTCCTGAGTCTCTTTCTGTCTCTCTTTCCTCTCTCTTCCTGAGTCTCTTTCTGTCTCTCTTTCCTCTCTCTTCCTGTCTCTCTTTCTGTCACTCTTGCTGTGTGTGTCTGTGTGTGTGTTTGTGTTCAAAATTTTCAGTCTAGTAAATCAGCAGCATTAATTCCAGTCATTGCAATCTTAGGGCTGTATAATAATGCCTGATCCTGTGAGATTCTGTGACCTTGACCCACCTTCACAGAAACTCAGCCTCTCCTGCTGTTACATACAGGCTTCTTCTTTCACACCATGGACATTTCTAGAAAGTATGTGGAAATAATACATGCAAATGGACAATGGTTCAAATGTATTGAATAGGATAAACCAGTGGCTGAAACATATTTACGGTACACATCATTTTCACTGTGATGCAACACTGTTTATTCTGATCCACACCATCACTATGAGACAGATTATACAGTTGTATGTAGGGTTAGGGTTCCACACTGTCTCTGCTTACCTAGCAAGTTTAACCCCTTTTTGTTGTTTCCGTCAGTGTCCTGCTGTCGGCCGAGTCTCCCCGTCAGCCTGTTCAGCCAGTCATGTACAACATGTCATCACCATATACATTACTGTTCAGTAAAGGTAACAGTAGGAGCCACACCTCCGTGTCTCCCCACTTACAGTGCCTTCAAAAATTATTCACACCCCTTGACTTTTTCCACATTTTGTTGTGTTACAGCCTGAATTTAAAATGGATTCAATTGAGATTTTGTGTCACTGGCCTACACACAATACCCCATAATGTCAAAGTGGAAATATGTTTTTCAAAATGTTTACAAATTAATTAAAATGAAAAGCTGAAACGTTTTGAGTCAATAAGTATTCAACCCCTTTGTTATGGAAAGCATAAATAAGTTCAGGAGTAAAAACCTGCTTAATTAGCAAGCCACATCATAATTTGCATGGACTCACTATGTGTGCAATAATAGTGTTTAACATGATTTTTGAATGACTACCTCATCTCTATATCCCACACATACAATTATTTGTATGGTCCCTCAGTCGAGCAGTGAATTTCAAAGACATATTCAAACACAAAGATAAAGGAGGTTTTCCAATGCCTCACAAAGAAGGGCACCCATATGTGGATGGGTAAAAAAGAGAGCAGACATTGAATATCAATTTTAAGCATGGTGAAGTTATTAATTAGACTTGGATAATGTATCACAGCACCCAGTCACTACAAAGATACAGGAGTCCTTTCTAACTGAGGTGCAGGAGAGGAAGGAAACCAGATTTCAACATGAGGCCGATGGAGACTTTAAACCAGTTCCAGAGTGTAATGGCTGTGATCGGAGAAAACTGAGGATGGGTCCACTGCATTGTATTTACTCCACAATACCAAGCTAATTGATAGAGTGAAAAGAAGGAAGCCTGTACAGAATGAAACATATTCCATAACACAAATCTAGTTTTCAATAAGGCACTAAAGTAAAACTGCAAAGATTGTGGAAAAGAAATGTACTTCATGTCCTGAATACAAGGCGTTATGTTGGGGGCAAATCCAACACAACACATCACTGAGTCCCACTCCTCATATTTTCAAGCAGGGTGGTGGCTGCATCATGTTATGGGTATACTTGTCATTGGCAAAGACTAGGGAGTTTTTTTAGGATAAAAAATAAACCGAATGTAGCTAATGCAGAAGCACAGGCAAAATCCTAGACTCCGGGAGACAAATTCACCTTTCAGCAGGACAATAACCTAAACATAGATGACATTGAATGTTCCTGAATTGCCTAGTTATAGTTTTACATCAGCTTGAACATCTATGGACAGACTTGAACATATCTATCTAGCAATGATCAACAACCTACTTGACAGAGCTTGAAGAGTTTGTACAATCCAGGTGTCCAAAGCTGTTAGAAACTTACCCAGAAAGACTCACAGCTGTAATTCCTACTCAGGGGTGTGAATACTAATGTAAATGAGATATTTCTGTATTTAATTTTCAATAAATGTGCAAGAATTTCTAAAAAAACATGTTTTCACTTTGTCATTAAGGGGTATTATGTGTAAATGGCAGAGAAAAACATAATATATTTAATCAATTTTGAAATCTGGCTGTAACACAACAAAATGTGGAATAAGTCAAGGGGTATGAATACTTTCTGAAAGGAAAATCTGTAGATGAGAGGTAATGAAGTGGATATACAGGCTTTCAGGGGGTGAGGGGTATCAGCTCTCCCTATCAGGGAGGGTTAACTGGTGGGGGGTAGCTGGGTAGGGGGTGTCTGCCTGCTGCCATCCCATAGGAACATCTGCTCTGAGTCTGTGACAGATGCAGAAGCTTCGAGGGAAAGGATATGGGCTGTGGAGTGTGGGGGCCTTGCCTTATCAGCATTTTACCATTAGTGATTAATAGGGCTTTTCTCCCTATTTCATCTAGCTAATTTACTCTTTGACAAATCACTGAAATGGCTACTTTGAAACACTCCTTCACCAACACCAGTTGGAAGACAATTGGTTACACTCAGTCCAGCATTCAGAATGTGCTGATCCTAATTGGAAACCCTATGTAACACATACATTTTATTTGTGTAATGTTTCCTCCCCTCCCTCTTTCTCTCCTACAGAAGGTTGTTCTTCCTGGTAATGAACAGTTTACCTCTAAACAGACCCATTCCTGTCCTCCAATGAGAGATGCATTCATTGGTTTATACCCGGGAAAACTCTGTCAATAAGAGATTGTGGTTCCGTTATGATTGGCTGCTTCTGGCTGGCAGATTTGTTTTGATTAGATGGCTTTAAGGAAGGCTGCTCATCATTTGTTAGGGCTCATGGATTTGCACTGATGTCGTGATGCTTGTTGTTCTTTTTATGATCTTGGGTTTGTATTGCAGTGAACTGTGAAAATACATTTCCTGAGAACTTGTAAGACATCCACACATTTGTTTTAGATTTTCCTGTTCTCATCACAAAAGTATTATATCTTGAAGAGTAGTACGTTCAACACATTAGTCACAAAAACATAGTGAAAGTGCCTTTGGAAAGTATTCAGCCCCTTTGACTTTGTTCACATTTTGTTAAGCCTTATTCTAAAATATATATATTTTTCTCATCAATCTACACACAATACCCCATAATGACAAAGCAAAAAGATGTTTTTAGAATTTTTTGCTAAATTATAAAACATACAAAACTGAAATAACACATTTTCACAAGTATCCATTTACTCAGTACTTTGTTGAAGCACCTTTAGCGGCAAATTACAGCATCGAGTCTTCTTGGGTATGACGCTACAAGCTTGGCACATCTGTATTTGGGGAGTTTCTGCCATTCTTCTCTGCAGATCCTCTCAAGCTCTGTCAAGTTGGATGGGGAGTGTTGCTGGACAGCTATTCTCAGGTTTCTCCCGAGATGTTTGATCGTGTTCAAGTCCATGCTCTGGCCAGATCACTCCAGGACATTCAGAGACTTGTCCTGAAGCCACTCCTGCATTGTCTTGGCTGTGTGCTTAGGGTCATTGTCCTGTTGGAAGGTGAACCTTCACCTCAGACTGAGGTCCTGAGCTCTTCAGAGCAGGTTGTCATCAAGGATCTCTCTGTACTTTACTCCGTTCATCTTTCCCTCGGTCCTGACTAGTCTCCCAGTCCCGATGCTGGAAAACATCCCCACAGGATGATGCTGCCACCACCATGCTTCACCGTAGGGATGGTGCCAGGTTTCCTCCAGACATGACTCTTGGCATTCAGGCCAAAGAGTTCAATCTTGGTTTCATCAGACCAGAGAATCTTATTTCTCATGGTCTGAGAGTCTTTAGATGCCTTTAGGCAAACTCCAAGCAGGCTGTCATGTGCCTTTTACTGAGCAGTGGCTTCTGTCTGGCCACTACCATAAAGGCTTGATTGGTGGAGTGCAACAGAGATGGTTGTCCTTCTGGAAGGTTCTCCCATCTCCACAGAGGAACTCTAGAGCTCTGTCAGAGTGACCATCGGGTTCTTGGTCACCTCCCTGACCAAGGCCCTTCTCCCCTGATTGCTTCTCCCCTGGCGGCCAGCTCTAGGAAGAGTCTTGGAGGTTCCAAACTTCTTCCATTTGATGGAGGCCACTGTGTTCTTGAGGACCTTCAATGCTGCAGCCATATTTTGATACCCTTCCCCAGATCTTTGCCTCAGGATGAGGTAACAGGAAACAGGATGTACCTGAGCTCAATTTTGAGTCTCATAGCAAAGGGTCTGAATACTTATGTAAATAAGTTTTTACTTTTAATACATTTGCAAATAAATAATAATAATAATATTGCTTTGTCATTAGGGGGTTTTCTGTATAGATTGCTGATGATTTTTTTTTAAATCAATTTTAGAATAAGGCTGTAACGTAACAAAATGTGGAAAAAGTCAAGGGGTCTAAATACTTTCCGAAGACATTGTATATCTATGGCCCCATTCCCATCCTGTGTGTGTGTGTGTGTGTGTGTGTGTGTGTGTGTGTGTGTGTGTGTGTGTGTGTGTGTGTGTGTGTGTGTGTGTGTGTGTGTGTGTGTGTGTGTGTGTGTGTGTGTGTGTGTGTGTGTGTGTGTGTGTGTGTGTGTGTGTGTGTGTGCAATTTACTCATTGTAACAAATTATCTTTTTCATTAATTTGGGCATGTCAGGAAATGAGTCTCTGCTGTGCTTGAGGCGATATCTAAATTAGAAATATTGAGGTAATCCCGTGATTTCAAGGGTTTTAGCAACTAAGCCTATTCTGGCAAGAATAGTTACATTAAAAGGACATTTCAAAATGAATTATTTCATACAAGGTTATCAAGGATTCTTTTATAGCTGCTCATCCAAGTCAACAGGTCCAGTGTTCATTTTTTCCATTCTTTCACAGCAGCCCACATCCCTTCTGTGTAGTGTTGATTGTAATGACTGATGGGTCAAGCACAGAGTTCCAAAGAACTCTGGCAAACATAAACACAAACATAACCTGGCAAACATAAACAAAGGCTTTATTTCTGACAATCTACGATACATCAAGGCGAGGCCAACTCTCAGTGAGACTCACTTCCTTGTTCTTTCCATTTCTTTCTCGCTTTCTCTATCTCTCTCTCCCTATTTTTCTCCTACTCTCTCTCTCTCTCTCACCCTTTCTCCCTTGCTCTCTCTCCCTCTCTCTCTCCCTCTCTCTGTCTTCCTCTTGCTCTCTCTTACTCTCTCTTTCTTTCCCCCTTGCTCTCTCTGTCTTTCTCCCTCCTCTCTCTCTCTTTCTCTCTCTCTCTCTCTCTCTCTGTCTCTGTTTCTCTCCCTCTCTTTCTATCTCTCTCCCTCCTTTCTCTCCATCTTCCTGCATGGCTGGCTGTGTCTGAAGTGTATGGGTCGCAGGTCAGTCCACGGGAGAGCTGCAGGAAGGATGTCCAGGTTCAAACAGAAGACTCTTGACTTTGGTGTCAGAGGAGCCCAGGACGTGTTTGACTGTTACACCCTTTCTGAAGACAGTCTCTCTAGAGGCCTGGCTGAATCACAGTCGACATGTGTAACTGAACAGGCCTGAGAGAGAAGGCAGGGGAGACAAACAACATGTAGTAGTGTATGGTATACAGTACATCACTGTGAAGAGGCCTAGAGAGAACGATCAGCATTCTCTAATGACTTGTGGCCCAATAATGTATAGAGAAAATAGTAGGGTACTGTAAATCTCTATAAACTGCACGGCTATGGCCAGTGGTGCACCAGGAACAACTACATCACGACATACATTTAGTTAGCGTCAATTCACCATATGGTTGTTATAAAATGATATACTAGTGTCACAGACCTAAAATACTGTAAATGTCAGGCACAGCATCCAACCTCTCCCCTCTCAAAAAGTCTCTGTATCCAACAAGAAGAAGAAATCCTCACGTCCCAAGGGCATTCCAAATTATGACTAGCCCGCTGTTTGTTTGGACAGAGTAAACTACACGTGATGTGTAGTCAGTTTACAGCAGGCGAAGCTGATGGGAGGAGCTATAGGAGGACGGGGTCTTTGTAATGGCTGAAATGGAATTAATGGAACGGTATCAAACACATCAAACACGTGTAAACCACATGTATTCCATTCCAGCCATTACAAGGACCCCGTCATCCTATAGCTCCTCCCACCAGCCTTCTCTGGTGTATAGCACACGTCAAGTGCTTTAACCATTCAAATGGCTCAAACAAAAATGGCATGTGATAGAAAAAGTCTGCTCTGTACTCATCACTGCACTTGGTTGCATGCCACTGCTTAATCTTACTGTTGCTCCTTTGGCTTGTGGACAAGCCAGGCTCGCCCTTTGGCCTGTATTCTCTTATATCACATCCATGTTGGTAGTCCTCTAACACATCAGTGGAAACTACTGAGCACACTTTTGTTTCTATTTATTTCCACAGTTTCTATGCTGATTTCTTGTCTCACAGCTTCAGACAGCCTTGTGCTTGTAAGGCAGTTAGTGTATGATTTCCATTGTGTATCCCTTCCTACACCTGATGTCAGGAACACTGAGGCCATACTATGCGCCACATTGATGGATGCATATAGGTCAATGTTAAATACTCATTGTGTATAAGGAAATAATTGCTGGGGCAGTTGGTTAAAATATAAAGACCACCATTCAAAGACTACAGATGGTACATGGAGTGATTATCTGAAGTGTTACCTCCTAAACGGGTATTAAAGGTCATTAGAGCATCATGGCCTAGTGTTAATTATTGATCAGCCCTGCAGAGATAAGTCAACCATGGAGAAAAAAGGGGATGGGGGGCAACATGCTGTGCTGTGAATGGTGTTCATGCTATCTTTTGCCAGAAGAACAATATCCTAGTCGGGTTGAACATTTACATAAAAAAAACATTTAGTGTTATGGTTTTTGCATAGTCCTTTGCCAAGTTTAATTGCCTTATTGTCAATCACCCGCTCTAGAAACCATTTGTGGCTCAGAATTCCCTTGCTTCCTAATCAGCTTCTAATGGATAATATTTGCCTTTCAAATGATGCTCCCTTTTCCCTGCATGTGATCTGCCATGTACTGGCCACATGCGTTCTTGAAAATACATAATTTTAAGGTAGATAGCTGAGAGCTAATTCAAAGCCTGGAACAAGCTGTGTGGGGCAATGATTATGTAGAGAAGCTCATCTAGTTCCCCCATTGCATTATGGGTCATCACGGTGTCAGCCTGTCAGAAGAGTTGGATGTGCGGTTTATTGGGGGTGTGGCTTGCATTTTCATTTTTTCATTAAATGTTAAAATTCTACCACTGTATTTTTGCAAAGTTAAAAAAAAGAATGTGACTACTGTATGCGACCCAGCAGAATATCGACATTGTTTTGTTTTTCTCTCAATCATCTGAGGCCTTTTTAATGGTGATCAAAGTCCAACCCTGTGTCGGTATGAATAATCTCTGGCAGACCAGCAACATACAATTTTTGTTAAATTCCTGACATCAGAAAGAAAATATGTCTTTGTAGATACCAAATACGATCACTCAATATAAGTAGGAACACATTTAACTGGAGCTTTGAGAGTTTATTTTCGCCAATAATTTCCCTTGCCATGATTTTTTCTTGTCGCTCATTTAAGTCAGTGAGTACGGTCCCAAACACCCTGTGCTCCTCATCAGTATGAGCCTACCTTCTCTGTGGTATTGCTATGGTCCTAACCCAGAGACACAGGGTTCTGAAGCACCCAGTACTGCACACCACCAGGGAGGAAGAGGTGTTCAGTGTTCGCACACAACACACGCAAGTCATGTAGGAAGAAAATAATGAGAAAGTTGCACAATGGTTCAGTCACAAAATCTATTCAGAAATCAATAACTTACAGGCACAGCCACCTTGTGCACACAGACCTATGATGTAGCACTCACAACACAGGTAAGCTTGTCATACACCACTGAAATAGTCTGTCCCATGTCCGCTGTGCAATAGGAAGTAGTGACTCTGTGTGAACAAATACGTTAGTGTTTTATGTGGCCTTGACCCTTTGCTTTAATGAGATGGATTGCTGTTTTCTTTCGTCCACCCTTGCTGTTGACTATGACCTTGATATTCCATGTTTCCATTCATTCTATGGAGAACCTTGTGACCTTATTCAGTAGATGGCCCCTTCAAAGCCTTAACATGGCTAGTTGCACAGGGCTTCCCATAAGGATTGGCCAGCCACCTCTTTCTCCAGGGGAAAACTAACACAGTAACAGTGACATAGGTACAGTAATTACCACACACCGCTATTGAAATAATCATACATTATTCACAACTGAGCATATGCAGTAACATGACTACCCCAGAGATGCAGTCAGCCACCGTGATCAATTGATGATCAAGATGGTGCTGCGGAGAGCGAAAGCCAAATTAGGCCTCATCCTTGATGCATTATTCATAGAGGAACACAGTGGGGGATTGAGCCTTTGGAACATTGTATCTGTGCATCTGATAGGTTTGCTTTTCAGGGTGCCAACAACATTCACAGGGAATCAATAGCCAGGATGGAAAGGTTATGGAGATGGTGCTATAGCTTCCTCTCAGTCATTTATTTATACTTCATTTCAGGAAAGAGTCAGTCCCCTCTGATGTTATCATACACTAACAATTTAACTTGGTGTCAGACTGCTTTTCCTGTTAATGTAAAGCCTTACTTTTTCTCTCTGTAGGTAAGTGGAAACATCATTCCCCACTCTCCCCATGTTACCCTGCTGTTGTGTGCCATTCTGACTGCTGTTGTGTGCCATTCTGACTGCTGTTGTGTGCCATTCTGACTGCTGTTGTGTGCCATTCTGACTGCTGTTGTGTGCCATTCTGACTGCTGTTGTGTGCCATTCTGACTGCTGTTGTGTGCCATTCTGACTGCTGTTGTGTGCCATTCTGACTGCTGTTGTGTGCCATTCTGACTGCTGTTGTGTGCCATTCTGACTGCTGTTGTGTGCCATTCTGACTGCTGTTGTGTGCCATTCTGACTGCTGTTGTGTGCCATTCTGACTGCTGTTGTGTGCCATTCTGACTGCTGTTGTGTGCCATTCTGACTGCTGTTGTGTGCCGTTCTGACTGCTGTGAGTGCCTGCTGCTGCTTTGTAGATGCAGTACTTTATGTTAAGACCCAGATCTGTGATTTAAATAGCATCGCCCAATCATGCGGAATGGGCACCCTGTGAGGCAGCCTATCATTTACACTAATAAGTGACAACATGATAAGCTGTAGAATGGCCGCAGTCACCAGGGAAATAACAGTCTTTCCAAAGGGTATTAATGTTGACAGAGGCACATGTACCATTTTGTTTAACAGACCAGATAACGGGGTGTTACTTTTCTCTCTTTAGTTTGATGTGCATACACTATTGACAAAGATTTGCATCCAAAATCCTAGAACCTGTGTGAAATCATTTGTAGAACAATATAATTTATTTTCACTATTTTCATTTTTCAATTCCTTCAGTTGGAAGGCTTTGGCATTCAAGCAATAAGCATATTCTCCCTTTCAGATGCGCAGCTCAGATCACAATTAAACCAGATGCCAACAGTATAATTTACATGTAAATTAGTTTTCTCCAAGGTCAGTATCAAGATTACCCTCAACAGTGAATTGTAATATTTTTTGCAGGTTGCTGTAGGCTTATTTTTCAGTGCTGATAGGCTCCTAATATTCCTGTCTGTGCCCTGCGCTGTATGGATGCATTTCAATGGGGTTTGGGAGTTGGTCATTGAATGTGGCTTTGATGTGTCGTTGTTGTCACTGTTCTAGACTGGTACCGTGCTTATCTAATCCACTTCTGTGGTCTTGTTCTTCACCTTAGTGTAGCCCATACTGTATATCCTTCCATATCCTTCTGAGGGGAAGCAATTGTAAAGCTTCTCATGTGTCTACTTCTCAGACGACACAGCTGAGGACATTTGTTTGACACTAGATGTTTCATCATTTGATTGGGTTTCCACTGACATTCAGAGGTCCGGCCACCAATGACATTCCGTAAATGTTAGTGCATTTGTCAAAATGTGACCTTGGATGAAATGGAATCAGCAGGGGATGTATGATGCATATACATGGCAAAGGAAATTGAGCCAGGGACAAAGCCAGGGCGTGTCTATATTGTGGATTCTATGATGGGTGGATGAGGGTGGAGACCCAATATCATGGGGTCCTGAAGGACAGACTAGAGAGGTGATGTAAAGCCTTATAGGATAAAATAACAAACTTAGAAACCTTCCTTTTCTTTAACTCTCTTGAGCCTGGTCTCAAGAGAGCACACACGGTCTCCATCCATCAGCTGTCAGGATGGAGTGAAAGTGGGAAGTGGTTGATGGATGGCTGATTCCAGAAGAGAGGAGGTGTATGTACACACATGTACGTTGTGCGTACTGCTAATCCAACATTTGGACATTTTGGCTCTACAGGGAAAGAGATGTCTTCGATTTTTGATCCATATAAACTGCCCAGTAAAATAATTAGCTGTGATTATAGCCTATAAATCAGTGTTGGGGAAGCTAATCTGAAAATATAGTTTATCAAGCTACCAATTACTTCACACTGGAAGACGTTAAGCTACACTAAAGCTACCCTTATGAAAAATATAGGTAAAGGTGCAATATGCACCTTTAAGTTGTCCACATATTCTAAGCCAGAACCGTCCAGAGTAGTGATGCTAGTCGGGCGGGCGGGTGCGGGCAGCAAACGGTTGAAAGCATGCATTTGATTTTATTAGTGTTTAAGAGCAGTTGGCGGCCACGGAAGGAGTGTTGTATGGCATTGAAGCTCATTTGGAGGTTAGTTAACATAGTGTCCAAAGAAGGACCAGATGTATACGGAATGGTGTCGTCTGCGTAGATGTGGATCAGAGAATCACCAGCAGCAAAAGCGACATCGTTGGTATATATAGAGAAAATAGTCGGCCCGAGAATTGAACCCTGTGGTACCCCATAGAGACTGCCAGAGGTCCGGACAACAAGCCCTCTGATTTGACACACTGAACTCTGTCTGAGAAGTAGTTGGTGAACCAGGCGAGGCAGTCATTTGAGAAACCAAGGCTGTTGAGTCTGCCAATAAGAATATGGTGATCGACAGAGTCAAAAGACTTGGCCAGGTCGATGAAGACGGCTGCACAGTACTGTCTTTTATCGATGGCGGTTATGATATCATTTAGTACCTTGAGCGTGGCTGAGGTGCACCTGTGACCAGCTCGGAAACCGGATTGCACAGCGGAGAAGGTACGGTGGGATTTGAAATGGTCAGTGATCTGTTTATTAACTTGGCTTTCAAAGACTTAAGAAGGGCAGGATGAATATAGTTCTATAACAGTTTTGGTCTAGAGTGTCTCCCCCTTTGAAGAGGGGGATGACGGTGGCAGCTTTCCAATCTTTAGGGATCTCGGACGATACAAAAGTGAGGTTGAACAGATTAGTAATAGGGGTTGCAACAATGGCGGCGGATAATTTTACGAAGAGAGGGTGCAGATTGTCTAGCCCAGCTGATTTGTACGGGTCCAGGTTTTGCAGCTCTTTCAGAACATCTGCTATCTGGATTTAATATCTAATATGCAGTGAAATATATTTTCAATAACCTAAAATACTGAATACTCAGCTGTTTGAAGCTGGTGTACAAAATCAAAATCAAAAGACGCACAAAAGTAAACTTAAGAATGGGAAGCACAGAAATAGCGCACATAGAACTGATATATCACTTTTTTTTTTAACTTGCTTTCAATTGGAAGGACAGATCTATAACTCACATTCTATGTGAATTTGGTCATGGTCGCCCAGAAAGTTACATATTGCAGCTTTAACTTAAAGGACAAGTTTGCTTTTTACAACCAAATCATTATTTTTTACTTTGACCCGTACTGCAAAACAAAGATGAGGAAGTGAGTTGCTGGTTGGGGTACGTTTCTCAAAAACACGTGAAATCACAAAAAAAGTGTCTGGAACATTCTGTAACATGCTATTTACATACAACATTGAGATTGGTTGTAAAAGCAAAATTCTCCTTCAACTGAAGTTACTTTGAAAAGTAGTTCATTACATCCAAACTGCTTCGTGAAAAATTAGCATATCTAAATCTGAAATGTCATAGAATTCAATGTATTATTTAGCCTATTATACACAAAAATGATGTTCCAAGTGAGAATTAGGCAGGCCTCATGCCAAAAAAGAAAGGAAATTCTTGCCTACTTCACCCATATTTTATTTTTGCCAAAGAATCAGTGCTATTCCAGTAGTTAGCTACATGACAAAAAAAGTTATTAACTACTCAAGACTACTACGATTTTAATTGAGTTAATCTACCACCAAGCTATTGCAAAATGTTGTTTAATTACTGGTTGAACTCGTTGAATTACTTGTTCACTATTCCTCAGCACTGCTCTTGATAATGCACACATTACTTGATGTTTGAAAGCAAATGTTTTGTATGTTTTATGAGGTCACATGAGGTTCGATATCAAAATCAACCCTATCAAACTGAAGTACATTTGACACTGGTGCACAACACACCACATAGAGAGGTATCTAGGCCCACCATTAGATGTGTTTGACACAACACACCACATAGAGAGGTAGCTAGGCCCACCATTAGATGTGTTTGACACAACACACCACATAGAGAGGTAGCTAGGCCCACCATTAGATGTGTTTGACACAACACACCACATAGAGAGGTATCTAGGCCCACCATTAGATGTGTTTGACACAACACACCACATAGAGAGGTATCTAGGCCCACCATTAGATGTGTTTGACACAACACACCACATAGAGAGGTAGCTAGGCCCACCATTAGATGTGTTTGACACAACACACCACATAGAGAGGTAGCTAGGCCCACAATTAGATGTGTTTGACACAACACACCACATAGAGAGGTAGCTAGGCCCACCATTAGATGTGTTTGACACAACACACCACTTAGAGAGGTAGCTAGGCCCACCATTAGATGTGTTTGACACAACACACCACTTAGAGAGGTAGCTAGGCCCACCATTAGATGTGTTTGACACAACACACCACTTAGAGAGGTAGCTAGGCCCACCATTAGATGTGTTTGACACAACACACCACATAGAGAGGTAGCTAGGCCCACCATTAGATGTGTTTGACACAACACACCACATAGAGAGGTAGCTAGGCCCACCATTAGATGTGTTTGACACAACACACCACATAGAGAGGTAGCTAGGCCCACCATTAGATGTGTTTGACACAACACACCACATAGAGAGGTAGCTAGGCCCACCATTAGATGTGTTTGACACAACACACCACATAGAGAGGTAGCTAGGCCCACAATTAGATGTGTTTGACACAACACACCACATAGAGAGGTAGCTAGGCCCACCATTAGATGTGTTTGACACAACACACCACTTAGAGAGGTAGCTAGGCCCACCATTAGATGTGTTTGACACAACACACCACATAGAGAGGTAGCTAGGCCCACCATTAGATGTGTTTGACACAACACACCACTTAGAGAGGTAGCTAGGCCCACCATTAGATGTGTTTGACACAACACACCACATAGAGAGGTAGCTAGGCCCACCATTAGATGTGTTTGACACAACACACCACATAGAGAGGTAGCTAGGCCCACCATTAGATAGATGTGTTTGACACAACACACCACATAGAGAGGTAGCTAGGCCCACCATTAGATGTGTTTGACACAACACACCACATAGAGAGGTAGCTAGGCCCACCATTAGATGTGTTTGACACAACACACCACATAGAGAGGTAGCTAGGCCCACCATTAGATGTGTTTGACACAACACACCACATAGAGAGGTAGCTAGGCCCACCATTAGATGTGTTTGACACAACACACCACATAGAGAGGTAGCTAGGCCCACCATTAGATGTGTTTGACACAACACACCACATTAGAGAGGTAGCTAGGCCCACCATTAGATGTGTTTGACACAACACACCACATAGTAGAGGTAGCTAGGCCCACCATTAGATGTGTTTGACACAACACACCACATAGAGAGGTAGCTAGGCCCACCATTAGATGTGTTTGACACAACACACCACATAGAGAGGTAGCTAGGCCCACCATTAGATGTGTTTGACACAACACACCACATAGAGAGGTAGCTAGGCCCACCATTAGATGTGTTTGACACAACACACCACATAGAGAGGTAGCTAGGCCCACCATTAGATGTGTTTGACACAACACACCACATAGCCCACCATTAGAGGTAGCTAGGCCCACCATTAGATGTGTTTGACACAACACACCACATAGAGAGGTAGCTAGGCCCATTAGATGTGTTTGACACAACACACCACATAGAGAGGTAGCTAGGCCCACCATTAGATGTGTTTGACACAACACACCACATAGAGAGGTAGCTAGGCCCACCATTAGATGTGTTTGACACAACACACCACATAGAGAGGTAGCTAGGCCCACCATTAGATGTGTTTGACACAACACACCACATAGAGAGGTAGCTAGGCCCACCATTAGATGTGTTTGACACAACACACCACATAGAGAGGTAGCTAGGCCCACCATTAGATGTGTTTGACACAACACACCACATAGAGAGGTAGCTAGGCCCACCATTAGATGTGTTTGACACAACACACCACATAGAGAGGTAGCTAGGCCCACCATTAGATGTGTTTGACACAACACACACCACATAGAGAGAGGTGGCTAGGCCCACCATTAGATGTGTTTGACACAACACACCACATAGAGAGGTAGCTAGGCCCACCATTAGATGTGTTTGACACAACACACCACATAGAGAGGTAGCTAGGCCCACCATTAGATGTGTTTGACACAACACACCACATAGAGAGGTAGCTAGGCCCACCATTAGATGTGTTTGACACAACACACCACATAGAGAGGTAGCTAGGCCCACCATTAGATGTGTTTGACACAACACACCACATAGAGAGGTAGCTAGGCCCACCATTAGATGTGTTTGACACAACACACCACATAGAGAGGTAGCTAGGCCCACCATTAGATGTGTTTGACACAACACACCACATAGAGAGGTAGCTAGGCCCACCATTAGATGTGTTTGACACAACACACCACATAGAGAGGTAGCTAGGCCCACCATTAGATGTGTTTGACACAACACACCACATAGAGAGGTAGCTAGGCCCACCATTAGATGTGTTTGACACAACACACCACATAGAGAGGTAGCTAGGCCCACCATTAGATGTGTTTGACACAACACACCACATAGAGAGGTAGCTAGGCCCACCATTAGATGTGTTTGACACAACACACCACATAGAGAGGTAGCTAGGCCCACCATTAGATGTGTTTGACACAACACACCACATAGAGAGGTAGCTAGGCCCACCATTAGATGTGTTTGACACAACACACCACATAGAGAGGTAGCTAGGCCCACCATTAGATGTGTTTGACACAACACACCACATAGAGAGGTAGCTAGGCCCACCATTAGATGTGTTTGACACAACACACCACATAGAGAGGTAGCTAGGCCCACCATTAGATGTGTTTGACACAACACACCACATAGAGAGGTAGCTAGGCCCACCATTAGATGTGTTTGACACAACACACCACATAGAGAGGTAGCTAGGCCCACCATTAGATGTGTTTGACACAACACACCACATAGAGAGGTAGCTAGGCCCACCATTAGATAGATGTGTTTGACACAACACACCACATAGAGAGGTAGCTAGGCCCACCATTAGATGTGTTTGACACAACACACCACATAGAGAGGTAGCTAGGCCCACCATTAGATGTGTTTGACACAACACACCACATAGAGAGGTAGCTAGGCCCACCATTAGATGTGTTTGACACAACACACCACATAGAGAGGTAGCTAGGCCCACCATTAGATGTGTTTGACACAACACACCACATAGAGAGGTAGCTAGGCCCACCATTAGATGTGTTTGACACAACACACCACATAGAGAGGTAGCTAGGCCCACCATTAGATGTGTTTGACACAACACACCACATAGAGAGGTAGCTAGGCCCACCATTAGATGTGTTTGACACAACACACCACATAGAGAGGTAGCTAGGCCCACCATTAGATGTGTTTGACACAACACACCACATAGAGAGGTAGCTAGGCCCACCATTAGATGTGTTTGACACAACACACCACATAGAGAGGTAGCTAGGCCCACCATTAGATGTGTTTGACACAACACACCACATAGAGAGGTAGCTAGGCCCACCATTAGATGTGTTTGACACAACACACCACATAGAGAGGTGGCTAGGCCCACCATTAGATGTGTTTGACACAACACACCACTTAGAGAGGTAGCTAGGCCCACCATTAGATGTGTTTGACACAACACACCACATAGAGAGGTAGCTAGGCCCACCATTAGATGTGTTTGACACAACACACCACATAGAGAGGTAGCTAGGCCCACCATTAGATGTGTTTGACACAACACACCACATAGAGAGGTAGCTAGGCCCACCATTAGATGTGTTTGACACAACACACCACATAGAGAGGTAGCTAGGCCCACCATTAGATGTGTTTGACACAACACACCACATAGAGAGGTAGCTAGGCCCACCATTAGATGTGTTTGACACAACACACCACATAGAGAGGTAGCTAGGCCCACCATTAGATGTGTTTGACACAACACACCACATAGAGAGGTAGCTAGGCCCACCATTAGATGTGTTTGACACAACACACCACATAGAGAGGTAGCTAGGCCCACCATTAGATGTGTTTGACACAACACACCACATAGAGAGGTGGCTAGGCCCACCATTAGATGTGTTTGACACAACACACCACATAGAGAGGTAGCTAGGCCCACCATTAGATGTGTTTGACACAACACACCACATAGAGAGGTGGCTAGGCCCACCATTAGATGTGTTTGACACAACACACCACATAGAGAGGTAGCTAGGCCCACCATTAGATGTGTTTGACACAACACACCACATAGAGAGGTAGCTAGGCCCACCATTAGATGTGTTTGACACAACACACCACATAGAGAGGTGGCTAGGCCCACCATTAGATGTGTTTGACACAACACACCACATAGAGAGGTAGCTAGGCCCACCATTAGATGTGTTTGACACAACACACCACATAGAGAGGTAGCTAGGCCCACCATTAGATGTGTTTGACACATGTGTTTGACACAACACACCACATAGAGAGGTAGCTAGGCCCACCATTAGATGTGTTTGACACAACACACCACATAGAGAGGTGGCTAGGCCCACCATTAGATGTGTTTGACACAACACACCACATAGAGAGGTGGCTAGGCCCACCATTAGATGTGTTTGACACAACACACCACATAGAGAGGTAGCTAGGCCCACCATTAGATGTGTTTGACACAACACACCACATAGAGAGGTAGCTAGGCCCACCATTAGATGTGTTTGACACAACACACCACATAGAGAGGTATCTAGGCCCACCATTAGATGTGTTTGACACAACACACCACATAGAGAGGTAGCTAGGCCCACCATTAGATGTGTTTGACACAACACACCACATAGAGAGGTAGCTAGGCCCACCATTAGATGTGTTTGACACAACACACCACATAGAGAGGTAGCTAGGCCCACCATTAGATGTGTTTGACACAACACACCACATAGAGAGGTATCTAGGCCCACCATTAGATGTATTTGACACAACACACCACATAGAGAGGTATCTAGGCCCACCATTAGATGTGTTTGACACAACACACCACATAGAGAGGTAGCTAGGCCCACCATTAGATGTGTTTGACACAACACACCACATAGAGAGGTAGGTGGCTAGGCCCACCATTAGATGTGTTTGACACAACACACCACATAGAGAGGTAGCTAGGCCCACCATTAGATGTGTTTGACACAACACACCACATAGAGAGGTAGCTAGGCCCACCATTAGATGTGTTTGACACAACACACCACATAGAGAGGTAGCTAGGCCCACCATTAGATGTGTTTGACACAACACACCACATAGAGAGGTAGCTAGGCCCACCATTAGATGTGTTTGACACAACACACCACATAGAGAGGTAGCTAGGCCCACCATTAGATGTGTTTGACACAACACACCACATAGAGAGGTAGCTAGGCCCACCATTAGATGTGTTTGACACAACACACCACATAGAGAGGTGGCTAGGCCCACCATTAGATGTGTTTGACACAACACACCACATAGAGAGGTGGCTAGGCCCACCATTAGATGTGTTTGACACAACACACCACATAGAGAGGTAGCTAGGCCCACCATTAGATGTGTTTGACACAACACACCACATAGAGAGGTAGCTAGGCCCACCATTAGATGTGTTTGACACAACACACCACATAGAGAGGTAGCTAGGCCCACCATTAGATGTGTTTGACACAACACACCACATAGAGAGGTAGCTAGGCCCACCATTAGATGTGTTTGACACAACACACCACATAGAGAGGTATCTAGGCCCACCATTAGATGTGTTTGACACAGGAAGTATTACATGTAAATGGACAGCTAGAAAATAGATAACATGTTGATAGATGGGGCTGAGTATATTCTAGAAGATCTGTCGAACATGCCCTCTCTCTCCAGTCTGGCCCTCAGGAGGCAGGGGATTTGCTCCTGTGTGATTGTGCATATCTTATACACCTCCACATGGAGCCGACAGATCAGGTGTAAATAACTGTTCCTCTTCAGAGAAGGGCCTTTTATAACCGGTGACAGAGCTGATAGTGGCAGCTTTAATTAAATACGCCTCTTTATACTCCTGGATTCTCTTACATACCGATCCTCTTTCTTTCGACTAACTGTCCATGTTGCATAATGCGATAGGACTGGAAAAAGAAAATGAGAAGACAAGGACAGGGTTATTATAAACATTCCAATGCATGGCTATTTTTAGAGCTTTGTATCATTATACACTTAACGTGTTCTTTCCCTGCCAACGTGTGTACTTGGCTGCATTTAGACCGGGATCTCTGTACAGTACATGTCGTTTTGGAGACTTCAAAGTCGTATTCCGGGGGACACAAATCAGAGTCTGTTGAAGTCGTTGACTGTGAAGCGTTCGTCCCCACAATAGTACTACAGTATGATTGGTCTCCCTCCCACTTTCCAGCCCAGACTCTCTGTGAAGCATAGATGACACTCTCCGGCACACATCCTAGCCAATGGCTGACTCAGCAGTCTTAATGTACTCTTACCATGCTCAAAACATTTTGGAAGGGAAGAGTTTGTCTGAGTCACGATGTGTATCCATTCTAGTGTTCTCTGCTGTCAGTGCCAAATTTGCTACTGGATCCTCGCAATAATCAGTTAGCGATAGCTGTTAATTTAACTGAAAATCTAATCATGAAAGACTCATCAATTCTTTATAAACATTAAGGTCAGAACAGCCAAGTCAGAAATGGGGTATACTATTTTGTTGATGCTCTTTTCCTTAAGCTAGCCACAGCTGCAACAGCCATTGAAGTAATCCCTTTAGATAGAGTACTTATTTTTTAAACAGACTCGGGCTGTTTTGCACTCAAGGCATTATTTAAGAATAAGACCAACATTTGACTCTCCACTTTGACGGAAAAAAACAACAACTAAGAAAGGCAGAGAAGTATGAAATTGTTCCTTTGAATACAGGGAAAATTACTTTTCTTTTCAAGAATGTGGAATACGTTGCCTTCAGCGAGTGACCTCTTTTGCATACGTAAATGCATCATACATTAGGATATGGGGTTAGGTGAAAGACCATTACAAATATCCCAACATTGGTTGTCCTCAGAAGACAAATGTGATGCACTACTTAAAGGCTTAGTTGGAGGAAGAGCCCTCAAAATGTCAACAACACCATCTATGTGAGATGCCAGACTGGAAAAACTCACTGAGTTATATCAGCACATCAGCCTAAACCAGAAACCCTGCCATTTGAATGCATGGGACAGCCTGCAGCAAGGCATTTCTTCATGCATTTAAATAGGAATATTATTAAAATGATGGATATGTCCTATTTGTAGGCCTGATGATCCGTCAGTCTGTTAACTGTTCCATATCCAACTGAATCTCTGTCTGTAATTGGTTAGAGGGTGTTGAATCTGTGTCTTTGATTGGTTCGGGTTCTGAATGTGTGTCTGTATTTAGTTAGAGAGTGCTGAATCTGTTTCTGCTTGATTAGGGTTCTTAATGTGTGTCTGTGATTGGTTCTGAATCTGAGTCTATAGTTGGTTACATTTATCCCTCTTAGTGATACTACCCTAAGCATTTATTATAAATCTCTTAACAGAACCTCCTCATGCACTCTTACAGATAAACCATAATAGTAGTCATGTTGAAAATGGCTGATTATTTAAACCCACCTCAAAAAAACCTGGTTTTAGAAGACAGAGTGTGTAGCCTACAGACGTTGTATCGACGTCATTCTAATAGTCAACTATTTGATAAACTGAACCAGGTTAGTTACAACTGGGGTTGGAGCAAAAACCTACAGGACAGTAGCTCTCCAGGAACAGGGTTGGAGACCCCTGCATTAGACTCAAACAGGTGCTCAAAGTGGTGCTCAAATATATTAGGTAGTGTAGGAGATGAGATCACACACAGATTTATGAGGCTTTGTTAAAAGTTGGTGAGGTGCTGAATGTATCATGAATTGCTAAAACTCGAAGGCATCAATGAGAGCATCATTTCTGTCTGCCAATGACTAGACCTAGAGCCAATTCAAAACACACTGGCTTGTAATATTTGTGACAGTTAATTGATTTCAGTTAATTACGCTAATTATGGATGCTTTTCAATTGTAGCGTCACGTATAGAGGAACAGAATAGAAAAGGCTAGACTATATGGTCTGTGTGGTATCTGCCGCCGTGTCCGACAGCTTACTGTCAAGCCACTGAATTGCCTGCAAGTCTGTTATTCAATTACTAAAAGTGGCCTTGGAGAGACAGTGTGTAAGTGTGGTAGTGCAGTCCTCACTGTAATACACTGAGGGTGACAACAGTACCTGGTAATGTAATAAAGAGAATCTGGAGGACACACACAAACACCCCCACACACACACAGACCAAAACAAAACACAATGGCAGTCATTTTAATCAGCACATCTCCTCCCAGCTGAAATCAATACAGTCTGCTGTAGTAGCGTCAGTGGCACTGTTCCATGGGGCCCTATTATTGGCCGAACAAAACCCGCCTGAAATCCCTCTACCCCATTTATGTGACCCTGTGTTACCTCAGAGTTTTTATCTTTGCATTTATTCAGTTGTTGATTGCCATTCCAGAGGTCTGTCTCTTGCCTATTTACCAAATCAATACTCGCTATTCTGTGTATTATTTTCTTACATATATATATATATATATATTCAGATTGCATTAATCAAGACATAAAAGGGAGAGCTCAGATAAAGGCAAATAAAAGCAGTTAAAAGCAGACATATATACAACAAAATATACACATTTTAACTGCATATTTGCCTTCATCTGAACTCTCCCTTTTATGTCTTGATTAATGCAATCTGAATGAGGTAATCACATTAACAATTCTAATGATTTCCTTTTCTTGATGTTTGAATCAATCCATCATTCCAGGGCTCACCAGTCTGTATTGTCTTTATGCGCTCAGTTCAGTGTTCACTTCCTCTCTAGCGTTAGGAGGATTAGTTTGAACTAGAACTAGATCAAGGTTTTTTCACTGACAGGTAATTTCACTAAGCAGTCTGGCAGGAAACAGCTACATGGAACTCCTGTGTTGCTCTCTACCTCAGTGTGGGGCAGGAGAGGCTCTGGTTGGCTCCCTTTACTCAGGAAACGGATATGACATGGCCACGGCTCCATGAGATATGTGGGAAAGTACAGTCTACACTCTTAGAATTAGTGGTGACACGAGAAACCCTTGTTAGTCAATGGTTAATATTTGCACCTTTGGTTAGCTGAGGGGTTCCTGGAGGAACCCTGGACTGGAGGTGTGGCTTGGTAGGGGTGTGGCTTTCAGTAGGGGTGTGGCTTTTGTATGACACCCGTGTGAGTAAATGTGATTCCTGTTCATCTGTTCAGTTGTTTTGTCATCACATGTTAATGTTGAACACTGACAGGTTTGTAGCTTTAATTAGACTTATGGTAGTGTCTGAGTTCCTCAAGAGCATATGCATTACCCAAAGTTGTAATAGTTATCTCTTTACTACTTTATGTCATCAGCAATGTTAATATAATATTATAATGCAGTATGTAATATGCAAAACGATTAAAGAAAATTGACATTTGCAGTGTAGAAACTTAACACGATGAACAGGAATGACATTTACGCTAACGGGTGGCCATTAATAGCTATCTGAACGCCACACCTCCAAAAAGCCACAACTCCCATCTTCTGCAAGGCTACACTATATAATTTCAAAAGTTCAAAATTCAACCTCTCCCATCACAAAAAAATTCAGGTTTGAACCTTTACACAGGGGATCCTCAAGGAACCTTTTTGAACTGTGTGGTCGTTTGTAGATTCTTATTTCTCATTCATATAACTGTGTGGTCCATTTTTCCTATAGTGGTCAGATGTTGGGTCTCTCTCTCCATCCCTCTCTCTCCCCCTCTCTCCCTCCCATTCTTCCCCTCTACCATACATATAATCAACCATCTCTGATTGATTTGTCATTCTCCTGTTGTAGGGAAATGGTCCTTGCTTTGTTAGAGTCCCTCTACTCATCACTGTCTCACATAATGGCCATTGATGACAAATGGATCTTTATATCCGGTCCATCTGTTATAACTGTCAGACAGTAGAGATTCATATAGCTGTTTGTCTCTGTGTTCGATAATCCATGTACCATCCATCATGTTACTTGTCACATGTCATGGGTGTGTCATACTGTCAGGATTGACAAATTAGTAGATGGCATCAAGCTTTTCAAAATAATGGTTTCTCAAGGGGATTCAGAACAAGAAACGGGATTTCCCACAATACATAGATTATCTGGAGTCTTGTGTTTGGTCCATAGATAGTTTCTGATTGTTTCAGATTTCTGTTCTTTCATTATTACTATACAACTTGAAATACCTAGTGGTCAGTCCCTCCAGGTCAGTCTAGATGTCTTGAAATACCTAGTGGTCAGTCCCTCCAGGTCAGTCTAGATGTCTTGAAATACCTAGTGGTCAGTCCCTCCAGGTCAGTCTAGATGTCTTGAAATACCTAGTGGTCAGTCCCTCCAGGTCACTTTAGATGTCTTGAAATACCTAGGGGTCAGTCCCTCCAGGTCAGTCTAGATGTCTTGAAATACCTAGTGGTCAGTCCCTCCAGGTCAGTCTAGATGTCTTGAAATACCTAGTGGTCAGTCCCTCCAGGTCAGTCTAGGTGTCTTGAAATAGCTAGTGGTCAGTCCCTCCAGGTCAGTCTAGATGTCTTGAAATAGCTAGTGGTCAGTGCCTCCAGGTCACTCTAGATGTCTTGAAATACCTAGTGGTCAGTCCCTCCAGGTCAGTCTAGATGTCTTGAAATAGCTAGTGGTCAGTCCCTCCAGGTCACTCTAGATATCTTGAAATACCTAGTGGTCAGTCCCTCCAGGTCAGTCTAGATGTCTTGAAACATCTAGTGATTTCTTTCCCTCCAGGTCAGTAGATGTATTGAAATACCTAGTGGTCAGTCCCTCCAGGTCAGTAGATGTATTGAAATACCTAGTGGTCTTTCCCTCCAGGTCAGTAGATGTATTGAAATACCTAGTGGTCAGTCCCTCCAGGTCCGTAGATGTATTGAAATACCTAGTGGTCAGTCCCTCCAGGTCAGTAGATGTATTGAAATACCTAGTGGTCAGTCCCTCCAGGTCCGTAGATGTATTGAAATACCTAGTGGTCTTTCCCTCCAGGTCAGTAGATGTATTGAAATACCTAGTGGTCAGTCCCTCCAGGTCCGTAGATGTATTGAAATACCTAGTGGTCAGTCCCTCCAGGTCAGTAGATGTATTGAAATACCTAGTGGTCAGTCCCTCCAGGTCAGTAGATGTATTGAAATACCTAGTGGTCAGTCCCTCCAGGTCAGTAGATGTATTGAAATACCTAGTGGTCAGTCCCTCCAGGTCAGTAGATGTATTGAAATACCTAGTGGTCAGTCCCTCCAGGTCAGTAGATGTATTGAAATACCTAGTGGTCAGTCCCTCCAGGTCAGTACATGTATTGAAATACCTAGTGGTCAGTCCCTCCAGGTCCGTAGATTTATTGAAATACCTAGTGGTCAGTCCCTCCAGGTCAGTAGATGTCTTGAAATACCTAGTGGTCAGTCCCTCCAGGTCAGTAGATGTCTTGAAATACCTAGTGGTCAGTCCCTCCAGGTCAGTAGATGTCTTGAAATACCTAGTGGTCAGTCCCTCCAGGTCAGTAGATGTATTGAAATACCTAGTGGTCAGTCCCTCCAGGTCAGTAGATGTATTGAAATACCTAGTGGTCAGTCCCTCCAGGTCAGTAGATGTATTGAAATACCTAGTGGTCTTTTTATGTTTTCAGTTGGAATTATTTTGGTTCCGCTGTAGTGTTGTTGTTTGAATTTTCATGGGGACATTGGTGATTCTGATATTGCTTCAGCTATGTGATGTTTTTTCTCTCTCTTCAATCACCTTGTTTTAATTAAGAAGGAGAATGAATTCTGTAGAAAGAGAGCTAATCTTTATTAATTGGAATTTCTGAGCCGTTGGGTCACTCTGGGAATTGTTATAAAACATTCTCGGAAGCCACATGACAATCCATTTCTCATCAATTAGTCAGGAAACCTTCACTTCCGCGTGAGCAAACACAAGCACACACGCGCGCACACATGCACACACACCGCACTGATCAAAATGTCAATCTGAAATGAAATATGAGTTCGAAGTCATGTTGTCTCCTTCCAGCTGGCAGATCTTCTAACTGCAATCTATATTTCAAATATCAATATGCCTGAAAGGCATTATAAGTTTCTACTGTAAAGGTGTACAGTCTCTACACTAAGTTCAACTTGAAAGTTGTCTAGAACCACATTGGATTCCTCCTCTCTCACCTTGTCATTAGGCTAGCAGGGTAGAGCAGGGCAGTATACCTCCGGGTGCCATTGTGTTTTACGACTGGCCATAGATCACCAGGTGATGTATCCGTCGTCCGTCGTCTGATTGCTTTTCTCCAATATCCCAGAGTCAGCGATCCCCAACTCCTCTCGCACACACACACACACACACACACATACACATACACACACACATACACACACACAGCCACATACATATGCACACACACCCAGCCATACACATACACACACACACCCAGCCACATACACCCAGCCACATACACTCAGCCACACACACCCAGCCACACACACCCAGCCACACACATATGCACACGCACACACACACTGCTCATCGGCTCTTCCAGCCTCTGGCCGGACCCTTGGCCTCTGGATTATCCCTTCATCTGTAATTAAACCCAGCCAAGGAGAACTGCTCTGCTGCTACTGCAGACTGGAGAGTAAAAACTGGGACTCAGAGAGGGCTCCATGTTTCATCACAGTTCAGAGACAGCCTGTCACTGATCTCAGACAAAGGTGTGTTTATGTGCATGCATGTGCGTGTGTGTGTGTATGTGTGTGTCCGTGCGTGTTTGTGTGTGTGTGTGTGTGTGTGTGTGTGTGTGTGTGTGTGTCCGTGCGTGTTTGTGTGTGTGTGTGTGTGTGTGTGTGTGTGTGTGTGTGTGTGTGTGTGTGTGTGTGTGTGTGTGTGTGTGTGTGTGTGTGTGTGTGTGTGTGTGTGTGTGCCTGTGTGTGTGTGCGTGTCTGTCTGTCTATGTGTGTGCGGGAGCACTTTAGTATAGTGGGAAATATGCTATTCTTTAACACAGAGACAGGGCTGTTGTTCTCTGCTGGTGTGTGATTGTGAGAAGGGTGTAATCCGGCAGTGACTGTCTTAGTGAAGCTCCTGATAAGATCACTATCCAGCTCTCTGATTGGACAAGAGTACAGTGACAACAGGTAATGACAAACATTCCCAATTACAATGCCAAAATGTAATCTTTCTCTTGGTCTAATCCCTTGCATTGTGATAGTGGGAGTGGAAACAAAGAGGGGCAATTGGCTTCCACAGGTTGTGATTCTGATGGATTCTGTCTGAAAGATTGACAGCAGCTTTTGGCCCCCTGTGTGTTGTCAGGTGGCTCACTGCATTAACTCTACTCTGCCCTGAGCTATATAAGCCCCCCCTCTCTCTGTCTTTCTGTCCCCCCTCCCTCTCTTTCTCTTTACCCACCCCTCTCTCTCAATTCAAGGGCTTTATTGGCATGGCTCTCTTTCTGTCCCTCCCTTCCTCGCTCTTCTCCCCTCCTGTTTAGGTAGGATACGGTGATATTAAGCTGCCAGGCAAGGGAGGTGAAAGCTGTGATCCTGACTCCTGACGTGTGAATTACCAGTTGGTCTTTCGGGATTGGAACCGACCCAGCCGTGTGTAATTAAAAGAGCATGAAGGCAGATCAAGTGCTTTCCTCAACTCCTAATTCAATGTTCCTGGAGGCTGCTAGAGATTCCACTGGGTGCCTTGTCTGAGAGTCCATGAAGCAGGATGGAAAAAGATCCTCTTGTTTTGATAGTTCATCTGAGATTGACTGTGAGTGGAGGGTAGATAGCTGTCTCCTTTATCAGCAAGCTATCAGCAAGCTATTGTAGAAGGTAATAGATTTAGCACCCTATTATTTAATTTGACACTGAAGACTCTACCACCAGCTAGCCCTCTCAGCAAATTCATTAAAAACTGTTTAGGGTGTCAGGCACCCTAGCTGCTAAGAGCGTTGGGCCAGTAACCGAAAAGTCGCTGATTCAAATCCCTGAGCCATATATGTTAAAAATCTGTCGATGTGCCCTTGAGCAAGGCACTTAACCCTAATTGGTTCTGTAAATTGTTCTGGATAAATGTCTGCTACAGGGATTACAGGAGGGAACTAAGTACACACCCCTGAGGGGCCCCAGTGTTAAGGATCAGCATGGCAGACGTGTTGTTGCCTACTCTTATCACCTGGGGGCGGCCCGTCAAGAAGTCCTGCAACTGGATCCTGGACTTCCTGAAGGGCTGCCCATCAGGGGTGTTTACTTAGTCCCCTCCTGTATTCCCTGTTCACCCACGACTGCGTGGCCAAACACGACTCCAACACCATCATTAAGTTTGCTGACGACACAACAGTGGTTGTTTTTTTGTTTTTGTTTTTCTTAACTCTTCTTGAACTGCACTGTTGGTTAAGGGCTTGTAAGTAAGCATTTCACGGTAAAGTCTACACTTGTATTCGATGCATGTGACAAATCAAGTTTGATTTGATGTTAATTTGCTGAATGACTAAAATGTAAATCTATTGAAATTCTTCTTACCCTGTTTGTCTAACGTCAGCCCTGTATGTAGAGATGAAGCTGAGTCTGACTGAATCGAGTCAGTAATCACAGCCTATCATCACCCACTCTGGGAGCTCTAGTCTGTCCTGAGCAGCCCCTGGAGACGCTGTTCTCCCCCAAAGCCTGTGATTGGATATCTTTTCCCACAATGAGGAGATCAGATACCAGGGAGCACAGCAGCACACCACCATGCAGCAGGGATTGAGAGAAAAGTCCATATTCCACATGCATCTGTGTGGGAGGAGGTTAAGGACTGCTCAGATACTAACACACCTCTCTTCTGATACCTCTCTCTAACACTCCACCATCCACTCTGAGTCAGATTGTCTTCTCCCAGCTCTGCCAATTTAAAGTCTTACCTACACCTGTATGGATGGTAGAGACCCACCTATGAAAGTCAAGAGAACTGTCCAGCAACGGGCCTGACATGTCATTCATGGTCTTCTGTATAGAGGTGATTCTTGGGCTTCCAAAGGGTTTCAAAATGAGGTTAAGCAGTGCATCACCAGAGGTGTTTTACCTAGATACCTGTAGCAGAGGAGGACCCAACCTCTCAACCCTTACCTCAAAATGAAGAGGCACAGACAGTACTAATAGCATGGTAAAGGCCTGCTTCCTGGCTGTCTCCTCTCTCCCCTCCCCTCTGGTTGTGTTTAATATTTCTGGCTTCTGGAAACCCGTCTGACCTACTCTCTCTTCATTAACACGACCCCCCCCACACACACACACACAGCTCAAATCACCATCCCCACCACTACCAGGCCGTGCTAATATTGTCCCCCTTATTCCGTAGGTGGTTAGGTAAATGTTAGACAAGCGTTTGTACATGTGGCCGAGGGCTTCTACCCTCCAGGGCAATGGTGATACACATCAGTGGTTCTGGAGGAGTAGGGCTTGTGCATACAATAGGAATGCCTTGTACAATGGCTTATACAGTTTGTGACTTGAAGACAATAATTATATTCACTCAAATAATATCAGAGCTGTGATTCCATGTATGATTCTCTGTGCCTGGATTTTACTATATTGAGCTGATATCAAGGAAACTAGCTAGTCTATGTAGAAATACATAAATAGATGTAACCCAAGAGACAAAAGTGAACTAAAATGTGTTACTGCATAGATAGATGCAGATAGATGATGTGAGGTGAGGCACTCTATGTTCATTAGTACAGCCCTATGTATTGTGCAAATTCCCATGCAGTCTGATAGCTGCTCCTGCCTCCTGCCTCCTGCCACCTTCACCACCCACTGCTCTCTAACTGGGTAGCTGAGTAGCGGGTTGGAAACATGGTATTCCTGGCACTACCCACCTTCTGAGTCCACCCAGCATGGCACGCACCACTGCCTGTTGCCCATATGCCAGTACGTGTCCCATAATGCCCTGTTTCTGTTACTGATCTAACGACATGTCACTCATGAAGGGTGACAGAGGACTTTAGGACAGGGAGGGGAAGAGGAAGTAAAATAAGCCCTGTAGATGAGTTAGAATCCTGGCTGTCGAGAAATAACTCTTTTTTCATTGGACATGATTGGTATAACATCTGCTAAACATCTGTATGTGACAAATACAAGTCGATTCCATTTTTGATTTGATTTGAGTAATTTACTGTAGAGTGATGTAAAGGATGAGGTCAGAGATTAACACACAAACACACCCAAACAAACTGTCTGATGTCTAAGCATGGATATTCCTCCTCTTTCCTATGACTCTCTTTCCAAAAGGCAATATTATTATCTACACCAGCTCTTGGTTATATGTTCTGTATTCTGTCTCTTGAAAATCCTCCCTCCAACACAACTCCCCCTAATACCCTGACATGCATTTCTGTCATGTTTCTGACATGTTCCTGACTTTCCGCTCCAAGATGAGGCTATTTGAAATGCATCTCCTCTCCCCTGACTTGTGTGTTGTGTTTGTACTACGCGAGCTGCATGTCATAATGGGCAGCACAGCTCAAATCCCTCCCAGGCAGCAGCAGAGTCTGTGGTGATTGTATCAAACTGACCTCTAACAAGCTGTCAGCTCTGGTTTGATAAAGCATGCATGTATCACTGCTGAGGGCCTGGCATCCACATGGAAAGTCACCGAGGACAGGTCTGTGCCCCCCATCCCCCCCATCCCCCCCATCCCTCCCTGTTTTTCCTTCCTCTCCAATATTGTCTCATCCGCTGGCTGATGCTGTCCTGTGGTGCAGCCTCGGCATCCAGCAAGACAGGAAGGGGAGAGCACTGCACATTGGACTCTAGATAGGGAATCATGGAGAGAGGAGAGAAATAAGAGAAGCACAATCAAAAGTGTCATATGGTCTTCCATGTATGGAAAGGGCCCAGTGGGTGTCCTCCTCTGTCTGCAGCAGTAGAGAGGTTGAACAAAAACGTAAGCAACATTCAATATGGCCCTTAAGTGTTTAATTCCCTGGTTTGATATGGTGAGAGTGAGTCAGTGGAGTAGTCTGTGTTCTAGAGCCCTGTGTGAGGCAGCAAGCTGTTTCAGCTAGTGAAAGGACTATGGGCACTCTCCCACTCTCGCTTGGTCCCTTTCTCTCCCTCCCTCCCTCCCTCCCTCTTTTTCTCTCTCTCTCTCTCTCTCTCTCTCTCTCTCTCTCTCTCTCTCTATCTCCCTCTCTCTCTTTGTCTAAAAAAGTAAAAGCAACATCAAAACAAAGAGCAGTTATTATGTGATAATTTGGCGATTGCAATTTTTAGTTTAATCCTTTAATAAATTCAACGAAGTAAAACCAGTATTTCAGTACCTCAACTGTTAGACAGGGGATGCTAGTGCGTGATGAGAAACGAGTTCAGGGACATACTGAATGAGAGGGAGAGGGAGCGAAAGAGAAAGAGACACTGAGCGGAGAGAGAAATCACACGGAGTAGGAGAGACACGTGAATCAAACCAGAAACGAGACTGCTCATTTAAACTGTATGACAGGCGGATGGAATGCGCTCTCAGAGCATCTTGCGGTTAACTTTGGACTCTGTGTGGGGACTCGTTGACCGTGCGCGCATGGGTTCCGTGACAGGTTGTAAAGAAGGAATTCCAACACTATTTTTAAAGCCACACGCGGATCTGGGGGCGTGGACCGCTCGAGCACAGACTGTTTGGTTCGAGGAACATTTTAATGTGACTGTTGGATGTGGATTGTCGTACCGCTCTACCGGCTTGGAGTGCCCCGGCATACCCAAAGCATTTGGACACAACACGGTCCGAGCTGTCGCTCTCGTTGGTTCGGGATTGCTTTGAGTTTAAAATTATATTTTCTGTCAATTTCCCTGTGGAATACGTACATTTTGCTCCGATTGAGGGATTACAAGAGTGAGGGCGGCGTGGAAGGAATAGGTTACTACAGCGGGAGCAAAGCGTCTCCAAATGGCGCAACGTTGGAACGTTTATGATTACATATAACTAAACCAATTACTGAATACGGTAACACTTTCTAATCCGTCTAAATCTGGAACAATTCTTGGTTTTAAATAATGATTTTTTTCTTTGCCTAAAGTGATTGTTTACCGTGAACCTGGCATGTCAATATGGGCGAGTAACATCGATGGCAAATGACATCGGGGATTTGAGCGCTATCACTGCATCCACTGAACTCATCTCCGTCTGCAAATATTGGCATGTGTCAAAGGATATCAGTGTATTTCGTTTCACTGACCTTTTTCACCAGACGGGTTTATTGGATGTTATCACAGAATAACGGGAGGCCATATATTCCATATTCCCTATCAAAAATAATAGAATTTTGAACTACGTAGCCTACAGTTTAGGCTATTATTTTTGAGTCATGGATTCTAACATTTGCATTGTCCTTTCTTCGTGTGTTCCTGACATTTAGACTGCATTAATTGCGAAGATACTGCCATTTTCATTTGCATTTAACAATGAGATTTAAAATCCGTTTGGGGAAGTAATTATTGGTGGTGTTCTGTTCTGCACTCTTTACATTAGCCTATTTACAGTAGCTACAACACCCAAACATGACAAGCACCGGACCTGTCATCGTGTTTGAGTGGCTGAAGACCCTCCAGCTCTCTCAGTATGTGGAGTCCTTCGTGGATAACGGCTACGATGATCTGGAAGTTTGCAAACAAATTGGAGACCCCGACCTGGATGCTATCGGTGTCTACATACCGCACCACCGGCAAAGGATCCACGACGCGGTGCAAAGGCTGAAAGACGATGATAAGGAGACTGCGGCGGGGCTGTATTTTACACTTGAGCCGATGCCCCCCGCGTCCGAAATGTGTCCTAGTCACCTGGTGGACCAGTACGAGTCTAAACTCCGGGGGTCCAAGTCTTGGACCGAACCGAATAGTGACCGGGTCGGGAGGAATGGGGGCGCGTATCTGGGCGCGCAGAGGAACCTGACGCTTGGAAACCGGAGGGAGCTGGTGATTTACCCCAAACTGAAGCTGAAGATCATGATTAGGGATAAAGTCATCAGAGATGGAGTCAACCTTGCCAGGCCACCATACTCAAACAAGGTGAGATCATCATCAAGACTATACCTCTCACTGGAAAGCTGTATAACCAATGCATACCATCATTATAACCGGTCCCATGTCATGCAAAGGATAATCAGTCATCCAAATCATTTTGAATCAGAGAAAGATGCTACTCATGATATAAATGTTGGGTTGGGTATGCTATATCATAGATATGCATCTCAGATCAAGTGGTTATTGTCTGAGCCATTGCTGGTAGTCAGGCCTCAGGAGAGCCCTGTCTGGCCCTATTGTCCCCTGGGGATGTGTCCTTGTCTGGCCCTATGTTCCCTTGGGATTGTGTGAGTTAGTGAATGCTGCCGTGGTGACGGCTGGCTGCTGTGGATCAATGAGCGGGAAGAGGAGGAGCCTTCAATCATTCTCTGATTTCCTGTAGAGAGAAGCACACTTGGATGATTGATTAATTCACACTCACCTATCTAGTGTTTCTCACCTGTCTGTCCAGACCCCAGACCTCTCTGAGGATTTGGATCAACCTGCGTCATCATGCTCATTTTGGCCCAGGCCAATTTAGTTGATGAACGTGTGTCGTCATCATTGATTAGCAGCAGTCTAAATTGAGGGTGTCCATCTGGTTTTCTGCTGGAGCTCATTAGAGGAGGCAGATTGATAGCATCTTTACATCAGATCAGTGGTCTTACATCAGATGCTCAGCCTACTGAGGGCTCACTCAATGACCACTTTGTTAGTACAGAGAAGAAAGTGAGAGACACATACACACACATACACATAGCTTTTGTCACCATAGCCGTGCAATGCAATGTACATCACATTTTTTGGGATACGATGAAAAAGATCAGTGTTTTATTCTACAGAGAGATTCTCCTGAGAGAAAATAGCATTTCAAAGCATTATCTCATGCACATGTTCTTTCAAGGGTTTCCAATTGAATTGATCCTTAAATCTTGAAATCTTACAATGAACATGCAGACTTTATTTGGGATTTCAAAGTGATCAATATTCAAATTGCAGTGTTTTGTCAGCACTTCTTCTGCCTCTTTGTATTCCTGGCATTATCCCTTTTCCTATAAATGGGAATCCCACAGAGATTTGAGATTTTTCCAGGACTATGGCTAACGTCACTTTGAAACAAATTGTTGTCTCCAGACGGTTAAAGGCTGTATTTATTTAGAGCCAAAGCTTCGACACTGAGGCTTTGGAGGAGAATGAGCAGTTCAAGGTCTCTCTCTCGCTCTCTCTGTGTGTGTGTGTGTGTGTGTGTGTGTGTGTTTGCTTGCTTGCTTGCTTGCATGCGTGTATACATACAGTATGTGAGTGTGAAACCCAGCAGTAGAGTGTTGAATGTGATCCAGGCCAGTAGTCTTCTCCTCAGGAGCGAGTCAATTGTGAGGAGCCCTCAGTGATGGAACTGTGACCAGCTGGCCTCTGATTGGTCAGTGCAGGGTTCTTCTCTCTGCCCCTGAGACCAGACATGGTAGTCTCAACAAGGCTTATATAGTACATTAAATACAGCATAGATAAGCAAATGGCGGTTGTGTAGAAGGGTCAGTGTCTGGTAACTCTATGTTCACACTGTTTCTCTGTTTGTTTTTGTGCTTAATTTGTAAACACAGTACTTCATCCAGCACTGCTCAGTGATGATGCTCTGAAATGTCGTTGACTGCCACGTCCCTATGAGGCTATAGGACCATAAGCCAACAATTCACTACTAGGGCTCTGCTGGGAGACATTAATACCCATGATCCTTATCTAGACCACAGGGAGCCCTTGTCTGGGGGGGACATAGAGAGACACAGACAGAGCCAGAGAGAGAGAGAAAGAGAGAGGGGGGGTATCATTGCTCGAACACGTCTATGATTGCACAGTTCTGTATTTCTCATTGGAGAACAATACTAGCATTATTGATAGTGTTTGGTGTGTAATTGTTGTGTGCAGTGCAGTCATATTGCTTGCTAATGGCTACTTAGATACTACACTTGTGCTTATTGATTTTCTTGGTTCCTTTTAATTCCTTCATTGCATTTTCCTGACTGAGAAGTGACATTGACACCATCAACGACAAATGCGTTTGGAAACGAGTGAAACAAATGAACTGCCATGCCATAGCTCATCCTCTTGCTGTGTTGTGGTGACAATGTTGCCATTCCAGAGCATGGAGGCTGAGGAGACACAAGGAGAGGGGTACTTTACTCTCTGCATCTACTTTCTGCTATCTAGAAGATGTTATGTCTGACCATATTGAATCACAGACCCAGTGTAATGCTGTCCCTGAAGCACACAGAGATTTGTGATCAAAGCATGTCAGTTTCTGCTAATTAAAGTGGAGATGTTCAGTTGAGTAAGAAAAATGTTTTTTAAAATGTGCCCTGTCTTCAGATGCCAAAAGGCTTGCAGAAACAGCATCAGTTAACAGGATGGTGCTCTGCCCTATATTTCCTCTTGATCCAGCCAATCAGATGATCTGGAATGAATCGGAATGGCAGCTCGTTAAATGTTATGGCTTTTTGTGACGCTGATTTGAATCTCTACTATTTCAGTTACAAATCGTCCACGATTTGACTGTCCATGAATGTCCGCGTTGTAGGGCGTTAGATAGCAGCCTCTGTCCTGTACACCTCCACAATACTAGTATTTCCTCTGTATGCCCTGTGTCTGTGTGGTTAGGAAGTGGAAGCTAAACTCAGGGAGATGCTCCCATTGTTTGACTGCAGGCTGATGGAGCCACGTGTCCATTCACTCGTGTTGTGTTTTGGATTTCCGATTTCCGCCCATGGAATAGCACTGAGGAGACAAGTGGCCTGCATTGTCCTGATGGGAGGGTGATGAAACCACTGGGTGTCATGTGGAGAGGATGACTGTACATAGATGTAAGTTTATGCTGCTCAAACAGAAACAGGAATGGAATCAGTGTTTGTTAAGAGGACTGGGCTGCTGATGCTGATCTAAGGTCAGCTTAGCATTTCCCCCATGTCAGGATTTGTGGAGGGTAAGCTGTTCCTAGATAAGTTCTTACGGGAAACTTCACATCACTTGTTCAAAGCCTTAAACTGACCTGAGAGCAGTTGATTCAATCTGGTGGGAGTTTTTATCAAGCTTGTGGCTTAATGCTCCTTACCAATGTGAGACATTCAGTTAATACATGGAGTTGTTGAGTCTTTGTGAGGGAAGATGGAAAGGCAGTATGGGGTAGTTGATGCTATTATTGGCTTCCTCCCTGAGTGAAAGGACAAGATCGTCACCTTCCATGCTTCACTCTAACCTTGCTTCCTCTCTTAGTTCTTTGAATATACTCGCCTTTCATGAAATCAGCTTTCTGTTAGAGGTCCTCTAGTTGGCCTAATGAGAAAATGACCATGGTCCACTCCTGCATTATGGCTATAGAAACCCCTTAGGCCAGACTGAAGTACAGCCAAACCATAGTGTGAAAAAGAGCTTTGTTTATAGAGATTTAACTTCCTGAATGTTTCAGATATAAGATAGGGGTCATAACAATGTATCATTCATGTGGTGTAGTATAGTGCTAAGTAAAATAATATACATTTCTGTGTTACAATTTTATGCTACATGCATTATCCATAACACTGTTCCCCACTCAAAATAGCATTTAACCCCGGGAGAATAACTCTTTCCCAAACAAATCACATTTTATTGGTCACATACACATATTTAGCAGATAATATTGCAGGTGTAGCGAAATGCTTGTGTTCCTTGCTCCAACAGCGCAGTAGTATCTAACATTTCACAACAATATACACAAATCTAAAAGTAAAATAATGGAATTAGAAATATATAAATCATGTCCGAGTGGCATTGACTAGAATACAGTAGAATACAATATATACATATGAAATGAGTATAAAACAGTATGTAAACATTATTTAAGATACTAGTGTTCCATTTAAAGTGACCAGTGATATCCATCTCTCCGCTTTCTCATAAAGAAGACGGTATGCTCTGTTTTACATAATTAAGAGCTTTTTCCTTATTGATAAGCCAGGCAGCAGAGTAATTTGGTGAAAGCTTTTCGTTTAGCCAAGAATCTTCTTTTCTTCATGTTACACCCTGTGGGCTGGCAAGCTGCCAAAAGACGGGAAAAGGTGACCCTTTAGAATGGAACGGCCCTGGTGTTTGCCAAGGTTTCTGCTGAAAGTCCTGTTTGCTCTCAGCCTTTATCAAGGACCATTTAAAGGTGTAATCAACAACTGCTCGTAAAAAGGAAGTCATAAAATGTCAAGGATGGCCGTATGGGCTTGAGTCAGGGAGAGAAAGTAAATTAGCGAGACAGGTAAAGGATAGAGGATGGGGAGTTCTCATAGAGGGAAGGACCACACTCATTCCCTTCACACAAAACACACTCAAATTGCTTTACTACCAGTCTCCTTTTATTCTACAGAGGTTAAACCTCTTAGAGCTACCCCCTACTTTTTTCAATTTCCGCCTGACGACATGCCCAAATCTAACTGCACAGTCAGGCACAGCACCAAGGATATGCATATTCTTGGTACCATTTGAAAGAAAACACTCTGAAGTTTGTGTAAATGTGAATTGAATGTAGGAGAATATAACACAATAGATCTGGTTTAGATAATACAATGAAAAAAAACATACATTTTTCTTTTTATCGTTGTATCATCATCTTTAAAATGAACCAGATAAAGCAAACATTCAGATAGGATGATGGGGACAATTTCAGTGAAAAACATAAGAGGGCAACAGTACTTGTGCAAAGTTTCAGAATGATAACTTCCAAAATGAGTGTGCTTACATGACACCCCCCCCCCAAAAAAAAAAAACATGACAAAAATATATATACATTTACAAAATAACACTTTCAATATTTGGAAGACCCTCAGTCCTCTACACAATATTGTGCTGCTGATGCCAGGTGCCATAGCACATCCATGCCTGCAGAAATATATTTGGGCAGATGAACACCACTTGTGGCAGGAGTTGGATGAACCAGCTTCAGTGGGGGATGGACACCTTGGCAGTGTCACTGTGAAAGAAAATGTGCAGTTAGAATTGTTTCACATATGAGCCCTGTATCAACAGGTATAATAAACAGATTACAGAGTACAGGGAACATAAGGTTGAATATATTATTATAGACATGCTAGATCTACTGTCTCATTTATATTATGACATTTCAGCTAGATCTACTGTCTCTATTATATTATGACATACCAGCTAGATCTACTGTCTTTATTATACTACAACAGACCAGCTGTATCTACTGTCTCCATTTCACTTTGGCCATTGTTGTGGACCTGCCCTCCCCTCAACAGCCTCAAATAGGCTATTTCATTTCCCAAATAATATTTTATATTATTAATTTCAAACAACGGCATTAGCATGACAAGAACTTACCAGTCCCAAACGATGTCCTCTCCGTTCAAAAAATATTCCTCCATTTGGGAATCGCGAAATGAATCGTCCTCGATCAATTTCTTCTAAAATTGTGTGTACATCTGTATATCTAGACTTAGATTCAGCTTTCCCTGATTTAGTTGCCATAGTGATTGATATATAAACAGCTGAATATGCGCTTTACCAAAACAATGCTGTGTGCAACATGTGTTGCTCCTCCCGGTATGAATCGTCAATGGCGAATTAACCTCTTTACGCCGGAGTTTACTACATGGGTTGGTCTTCCAACACATAAACATTACATATTGCCGTTTACCTCAGCTCATTGGCTATCTACCCAGCTACATTTCAAGACGATCAGTGGTCATTGGCTTAAAATACAGTCAATCAACGAAACAGCGGGCAAATCATTGGTGCACAATGATGCCATTACTTGTTGTCTTCAAATCGGTTTCTTTCAGTCATTACGTCCCGCGAAATGACCCATCAGGTTTGGTTGTGTTACAAACAAACCAGTTGATTGCAGTGAAACCAAACATGACTGGAAAAGTCACATTTTGTGTGTGTATTTACCTCGAATGTAAATATTTACCTCGAATGTCATGTTAGGCTCTAAAAATGGATTTTATCAAACAAAAGACCCTTCATTGTGTAACAATGAGCATTGGGATTGCAACCAGAGGAAGATCGTCAAAGGTAAACAATTTATTTTATTGCAGTTTGTGATTTTGTTACGCCTGTGCTGGTTGAAATAGTTGTTTTTTATGGGGCTCTATCCTCAGATAATCGCATCATATTCTTTCGCAGTAAATCCTTTTTTAAATCTGACAACGCAGTTGGATTAGCAAGATTCTAGGCTTTCAAAACATGTGAGACACTTGTATTTTCATGAATGTTTAATATGACTATTTATGTAGCGATCACCGTATGTTGTCGACCGGGTTCCGTGCGCAGATAGGGTAAAGGCTGCCAAATATAGCCTCTTCCTAGATCAGTTAGTGCTGTCTTGCCAAATCCTATGGTAATTGTCATGTCAACAACTATAAAAGTTTGCTGTACAGCACCAACAGACTTGGTACCAGGCTATGCATGATAAACACTAGCACTTGAGAACCTGAACAACATCTGGGTGTGTTGTGTCTAGGCTGTTAGCTAGTTCACTCATCTTTGACCCCTACTGGGTTTGACCTGCTAGCTGAGCTGGGGGGATCCTGATCGGAGTTGACAAGAGGAAACGGACCATACAGTACTACAGTCCCTCTGGGTCTCAATGGTTCTAGCTCCAGTACACTATCAGAATATAACATTTACATTTTGGGTAATAGGGCCTCCGTACTGTGCGCTCAGTGCTGTAATGTACAGGTAACTGCCAAAATAAAGGAAACACACGCATAAAGTGTCTTAATAGGGCGTTGGGCCACCACGACCCCTCGAACTGCTTCAATGTATCTTGGCATAGATTCTATAATAGATTCTATAAGTGTTTGGAACTCTATTGAAGGGATGCGACACCATTCTTCCATAATTTGGTGTTTTGTTGATGGTGGTGGAAATCTTGTCTCAGGCGCCACTCCGGAAATATTCAATTGGGTTGAGATCTGGTGACACACAGACACACACACACACACACACACGCACCCTTTAAACCCTCTACGCTCCTTTGAGACCACTCTCAAAGTCACTGAGATCTCTTCTTCTAACTATGGTAGTAAAATACTGGGCATTTTTATACATGACCCTAAGATTGATGGGATGTTAATTGCTTAATTAAGTCAGGAACCACACCTGTGTTGAAGCAAGTTCTTTCAATATACTTTGTATCCCTCATTTAATCAAGTGTTTCCATTATTTTGGCAGTTACCTGTATGTGAGGCTCCTGAGCTCTTCCACAGCTGTCAAAAGAAATCAGATATATATGCACCCTCAGTCTTGTGAAGTTTTCTGGAAATTAAAGGAGTAGCCTGCTACGTATTTTCTCCATAGAGAATGGTGTGTCATTGTTTTATCAGAGCACCACAGAACGTTTTAATGGCTGGCTTTCTGTCCAGTCGGGCCCACAGAGACAGACAGACATGACCACCCTTCTCCAAGGAACAAGTGAAAATGTGGGAAAAGCAGTGTAACACTGTGTGCAGCTGGCCTTCTCATTTCACTGGGACGTTTTCCTACTGTGCTCTTTGTTTCTCACATAATCAAGTGGCTTTTAAGCAGCTTTAGTCATACTTGAAAACTTGCTTATGTGAGGCTGTGGGCGTAAGTATACCATTCAAATTACCCAGAAACACAGTTGAAATGCTTCAAATACTCTAATGAATACTTTACATAACATTTACAGTTATAATGATAATTGATAATTGTTTAGAAATCTATCACGGCATATATGTTGTAAAGTTTTAGCCACAGTATATACTCAGCTTCTTAGTCTAATTCTATACTGGCAAGATATATGTCCCTCATATGGCACATCCATATCACTTACAGAGCTATGCATAGTCATGGCAACACCTTTAAATAAAGCGTCCAGGCTATGTTGTTGCTGGATGCTCCAGCCATGACTATTTCCACTGTAGAAGAGGTCCTGATGAGACATGAATGACAGATATGTTATCAGATATGTTATCAGATATGTTATCAGATATGTTATCAGATATATCAGATATGTTATCAGATATGTTATCAGATATGTTATCAGATATGTTATCAGATATATCAGATATGTTATCAGATATGTTATCAGATATGTTTTCAGATATGTTATCAGATATATTATCAGATATGTTATCAGATATGTTATCAGATATATCAGATATGTTATCAGATATATCAGATATGTTATCAGATATATCAGATATGTTATCAGATATTTTATCAGATACGTTATCAGGTATATTATCATATATATTATCAGATATGCTGTCAGATATATCAGATATGTTATCAGATATTTTATCAGATACGTTATCAGATATATTATCATATATATTATCAGATATGCTGTCAGATGTGTTATCAGATATGTTATCAGATATATTATCAGATATGTTATCAGATATGTTATCAGATATATCAGATATATCAGATATGTTATCAGATATGTTATCAGATATATCAGATATGTTATCAGATATTTTATCAGATACGTTATCAGATATATTATCATATATATTATCAGATATGCTGTCAGATGTGTTATCAGATATGTTATCAGATCAGTGTTACAGCTACAAGTACAACACCATAATGAATCAATCCTGTTCTCCAACATGGACAGCAAAGCAAATGAAGCAATCAAGTGCCCCTGTAGGATAGAGAGTGACAAGAGTGCAGGCTCCAGCATCTGTGTGTGTCAGGAACCAGATTGCACACATCCCCATTGCGTGTAGATCACAGTCGGGTTGATTAAAGAAGGGATCATTATACCAACCTATTCTGTAGACAGTGATTGGAGCCCACAGGAAATCACTTTGTGTGCAATCAAAACATAGAATCATTTGTGGTTGTAGCCCATAGAGTTGGCCTTTGTTATATCTTCTTATATTTGCATGTGTGTGACCTATTGTGTCTCCCTCCCACTATGCACACCACCAGTCAGGGGTCATGCACCGGGGTGCCTTTGAAGGCAGGGGTTGCCATAGAAACAGATTGTGAGTATTTAAAGATTAGTTACCTTGTTTGTCCGGCTGCATGTAGTCTGGGATTGGTGGTATTAGGAGGTTAAGTGGCAGAGTGCAGGTTGGGATTATTGCATTTTATTGCATAATTCTGGCAAAGATGCAATAACTCCAGTATTTGTCCTGCATTGCTTGTTCACCATCTTATTTTTAGATTGGGAGACTATTTGTTTTCAGCTTTTTTATTTCCAGACATATGGTGAGCAATATGTTAAGAACAACCTAATCGCAATAAAATCCCACTATTGAATCACACTACCTATAGAATTGTGAGAATTGCAATACGTATCGTATCGGCACCTAAGCATTGTGATAATATCGTATCATGAGGTCCCTGGCAATTCCCAGCCCTAGCTAGTCCTGATAATGTGTTCTTTTAGAGGGCTTATTATTTGAAAATTGCAATGTAGTTCTTAAATGACTCCAACCTTTAGGGTCAAATGTCTTCAGAGGTCAATCCTATAGGTTTTTACTGCATAGCTATAAAATAACCCTCTTTTTCATAGTCACGACTCTGCTTTTATAAAAGGTGGCAGAGCACTTTCTCCAGTTTGTTTTCCCAGCCCTAGCCCCTGTCTCCCCAGTCCCCACGGTCTCTGTGTCAAATGGATAGCGTAATCCCTTCTCTATGAAGATCGTGTTAAACGGGGGGAGTGAGGGATGAGGGCGCTCCCTCCAGAGCATGGGTCCAGGATGCAGCATCATTAATCAGCAGCTGTAAAGCAACAGACAGGATATGATGTCAGGTGACCTTTCCCTGGTCCCTGGGAGGATGCCATGGTGTGTTCAGGTACACTAGTTACAGTGTCGACCTGCACCGAATGTCGCCCTGCACCAAGATTCGCCCTGCGCTGAATGTCGCCCTGCACCGAATGTCAACCTGCACCGAGTTTCGCCCTGCACTGAATGTCGCCCTGCACCGAATGTCGACCTGTACCGAGTTTCGCCCTGCACGCAATGTCGATCTGCACCGAATGTCGACCTGCACCGAATGTCGCCCTGCACCAAGATTTGCCCTGCACTGAATGTCGCCCTGCACCGAGTTTCGCCCTGCACTGAATGTCGCCCTGCACCAAATGTCGCTGTGCACCGAGTTTCGCCCTGCACGCAATGTCAATCTACACCGAATGTCAACCTGCTGTTCGCGCGGTGTGTTTTAGGGACTAGCCGTGGGTGGCCGTTTACAACATTTTCCAACTATTCTACATCACTTTTCAAATTACGGCTTAGTACTCTCGGCCGGCAAATACTACCGGTGTGTCGAGAATTTAAGACCACCAACAGCAGTCACACTATTACACTGTCCTCTTTAAGACACTTCTTAGACAGCATGAGTCATTTAACAGAATGATGAGAGGAGTTGGCCTAATCCTAACACCTATCAACTTGTATGTCAGAATGGTCCCATGGTCCACAGGGCAAGAGTGTGAGAGATAGTGAGAAAGAGAGAGAGGGGGGAGTGGGATTATCCTGTCTGAAGGTATTATAAGGGTCGGGGTAAGGAAGGTAAGGAACGAACACTGCTCCGCCAGAGAACCCACCCCATCTCCCCCTCCCACTCTCTCCTCTCTAATTGGTCCATTTCCAATGCATCAGTGTAGGGCTGTGCAGAGAGGCTTTGATCATGGGGACCACACGGGTGTTGCTGTGTCTCTGTACCTGGCTGAGGGGCTTTGTAGTGGCTGTGCCTGGCAGGGTTGTAAAACACTGTGACTCTACATACCCAGCTGGATCCAGACCTTCATTAGCCTAAACAACCAGTTATTATCGCACATCCTGTTTTTATATCATTATAAACTGTGTGGCTCGAGCCCTGAATGCTGATTGGTTGACAGCCGTGGTGTATCAGACCGTATACCATGGGTATGATAAAACATGTATTTTTACTGCTCTAAATTATGTGAGTAACCTGTTTATAATAGCAGTAATGCACCTCTGAGGTTTGTGGTATATGGCCAATATACTACAGCTAAGGGCTGTATCCAGGCACTCCGCGTTGCATCGTGCAGAAGAACAGCCCTTAGCCGTGGTATATTGGCCATATACCACACCCTCCCGTGCCTTATTGCTTAAATAGACCACAGTCATTTTATGATTCTGACTCTTACTCTGGCCTGTGTTTTGTGGTTTGCCACCTCTGATACTGTAAGCATTAATCAAACATTTATGGGCTTGTCTGGAAGAGTAAATGCTGGTGTGTGTGTGCACGCGCATGTTTGGCTGTGTGCATGTGCATGTGTTCATGTGGGTGTGTGCATGTATATATGTGTGTGTGTGTGTGTATATAGCACGCTGCACAGCATGCTATGCCACAGAGAGGATGCTAATTATGGAAAGTGCATAACAGGTGCCAGTTTAATGTATGCTGCGGAGGCACTTTACCTCTGAGGCTCCCTGATAGTAATAGCCAATTAGGCTTGTATCAGCACTGATAGATCATGTACCCTAGTTAACTGATGTAACATGCAACCCTTTGATTTGCCTCTTTGGATTTTTGCTAACAGTACATTGTGAAATGGATTGTGCCGTTGGGAATGGAGAGAGAGATAGATGCAGATGTATATGTTATGATGGTGAGCTAGCTCATCAGGCTTATGCTGTGTGGCTGTGATCGGAGAGTCTTGGGGTTAACCAATCAGGGGCCATCATTAACAGTGCCAGTCGGGGCATGCTCAGTATGGAAGGTCAGAGTTCACTGGACTAATTATTTTTGTGTGCCCTCTCTAAATGTCAGGGTTCATTGTTAAATTCATTAAATAGGCCCACTAATTGCCCACTACTGTGTTTCATGGAAAGTGGAGGCAGCTAAGGCTCAATTGGGTTAACACAGTGACCTAGAGCCAGGAAATCAGATTTTAGGCTTTTAAATCCATTGAGTCTCCTGTCCAAACGGCTGTCCTACTTTTAATCTTTATCAGTAGCGAGGTCATTATTATGCTACGTCAATGCTAAATGGTTGACCTGCTAGAGCAGCGGTATTCAACTCTGACCCTACGAGGTCCGGAGCCTGCTGGTTTTCTGTTCTACCTGATAATTAAATGCACCCACCTGGTGTCTCAGGTCTGAATTAGTCCAGATTATAGGGGAACAATAAGAACAACGCATTGGAACTGGCTTCGAGGTCCAGAGTTGAGTTTGAGGGTGCTATAGGCTTGAAGGATGCTCACGTACTCCTGTGGCTATGTGAGGTCACTGTGTGTTAATGGTGGAGATTGATGCAGTCTGAGCTGCCAGGGTTGAACCACAGAACCACCATTTTGTGTCAGCAGATCTTTGTTGAAGGACGGCGCCAAACCAACCCTTGTTTGTTTTAATAGCTCTTGGGATTTGTTCTAAAGGGGAGGAATGTCCTGAAGATTAATGTGGAAATGTGTGGAAGGCTCCTTCTCTCCTTCTCCTCTGATTCCAAGGCTCTTTTGTGACAAATTGGGTTGGCCCTCCAGGCTTTGTCTCAGTTAGTTAGCTATAGCTCCAGCTCCACCCTCACTTTAGTCTTGGGGTTCTAGTTTCATACCAGGCCCATGGAGGAGGGAGTTGTTTCTTGGCCTGTGTTGACTGTGTGTAAACCTACTCATCAGAAAGCATGTCTTAATTAAAGCTGGCCTTGTTTGACATTCATGATTGTCCCCCTTTACGTAACCGTAGTGACGGCTTTTGAAATGTTTTCCCCCCATTCAAAGAGGATTATGCAAAAATTATTATTTGTTTTGACGCAGGGGTTTTCGAAAATAAATTCAGATTTTTTTGTTTAATTAACTGGATTTGTTCCCTTGACTACATTACAAGACTGGGAGAGACAGCTGAGTCTGCTGTTGTTGTTAGTTTGTTTATATTGAGGGCGGTATCTGCTGCCAAGATGGACTAACTAACTCTGATAATCTTTAGTTAATGTGTGGTGGTCAGTCTGGTCACAGCCTTGTGGTGACAGCCAGGAAAATGATCTCTTATTCTGTTAATCACAGGTGAAGTAACACGCACGCACATACACACATAGACAGACACACACAGACGCACGCACGCACGCATGCAGGCAGGCACACAGAATAAATGCTCCTACCATTGCCATGCATGCCCATATTATATTTACATGTATGACAGTCTGTGTCTGCCTCTTCAAGGTTGTGTTTGCGTGTCTTAAATGTGAGCAATTTATTCAATTACATTGTCAACCAACCTATGGTTCATAGCTTTGGACACTGAATCCTTGATTGAGGTGCATTATGTCATGGTAGACGTGATGAGGAGTAGGTGTGATAGAGTGCAGATTAAACAAGAGATTCTTACTATATAGATAGAGTCCAGTGGTAGCTCATGAAAGATTGAGATGGGTGGAAGAATGTCGCTCTACTCATCATTATATATTGTTTACTGACTAAACAGAATGTTGGGATTTACAACGTTTCCTCAAATTCAAAATACCTGTTTAATTAGAAAATAGAAAAAAGCATTTTTTTGTGTAACTTTCTAAAAAAAAAAGATGCAGAACAAGAATAAAAGCTTCACTGATCCCTTTTTTTCTTTCATTGATGGGTTGAAATCCCTCTATGCAAAAATATATTGGGCCAATATGGAAACAAATGTCTGTCATATGGCCTTTCCCTGCTGCACAGTGCTGTAAATATAATCCTTCATCACACCATGGAGGCTTAAGAAAGTGTCCTCCCTCCTGTCCTGTACGGTCGGTCAGACTCTGAGGCTAGATGAGAACAGGCTGTCACTCCCAGAACAATAGACTGTTAGACTGCTCCTCCCAAATCCCCCACAGTTCCACTCTCTGTCCAATCCATTTATGGAACAATCGCATGCGATAGAGGGGCCACATGCCCCCCTTACATCACCTAAACACTCACCCCAACCTGAACCACCCCACCCTCTCTCTCACAGTTGCCAAAGCCACAGTCCCAGACTAGGGGCCAGCTCAGCTCAGGAAACACCTGCTGGCACCAGTACTGATGCTGTGGAGGGCTATAGAATCGACCTGGGTTGACTTACCTACGTTGAGGTAGAGGTAGAGAGAGAGAGATATAGAGAGAGAGATATATATAGATATACAGTGCCTTGCGAAAGTATTCGGCCCCCTTGAACTTTGCGACCTTTTGCCACATTTCAGGCTTCAAACATAAAGATATAAAACTGTATTTTTTTGTGAAGAATGAACAACAAGTGGGACACAATCATGAAGTGGAACGACATTTATTGGATATTTCAAACTTTTTTACAGTATAATGTTGCTGGGAGCATGTTAAAGGGCTTGTGTGATTATGCATGAAGCTTCATTGTCATGCAGGAATCCCACTGCTCAGCTTATGTCTATTATTATGTAAAGCATGCATTCATATTTGCAATCTGCAAATTTCACTGTTGATTTTGTGTGAATGGGCTCAGCTCTGTAGGAGGGGAGAGGAGCACATGTCTGTCTACACATTGACACTACTTCCTCCTCTGTCCTCCCAGCCTGGTCCCATAGACTAGACGTAGCATTGTACATGAAAATCCAGGACACTCAAATTAGTATATGTTACGTTTGGTATAGTTACATAAGACAGATGGTTGCTTAGGGCATAAATGAATGTAGGGTGGTTGGTCGGGGTGGAAGCCATATAACACGAACGTCGAGCAACTCAAAGGTCGTGCTAATTAGCAACTTTGCAACTACTTACTACTTTTGAACTACTTTGCATGTTAGCTAACCCTTCCCCTAACCTTAACCATTTAACCTAACTTCTAAACGTAACCCTTACCTTAACCCATATCCCCTAGCCTAGCTAACGTTAGCCAGATAGCTAATGTTTGCCACCTAGCTAGAATTCGTAACATATCATTTTGCATTTTGAAAATTCGTAACATATTATAGGCTGTAGTCCCCACCTGCTTTAAGGAGACTACCATCATCCCAGTGGTCAGGAAAAACAAGGTGACATGACTATCAACCCATTCTCGCTCACCTCATCATGAAGTGCTTTGAGAGGATGGCCCACATAAAGGCTGGCATGCCAGGCAGGCACACTGGACCCAATGCAATTTGCCTACCGTTCCAACAAATTTGCCTACCGTTCCAACGCAAGATGCCATTTTCATCGCTATTTACACAGCCGTAACACATCTGGTCAAGAAGAACACCTATGTGACAATGCAGCCTGTTAACTACAGTTCGGCATTCAACACTATTGTTCCCTCCAAGTTCAACACCATGCTCAGAACCCTGGGTCTGGATACCACGCTCTGCAACTGGATCCTGGACCCTGACGGGCAGACCACAGGCTGTGAGGATTAGCAACAACACTTCCTCGACACTGACTCTTAACACATGGGCTCGCTGTACTCTGCTGTACTCCCTTTTCACCCACGACTGCGTGACTTTGCACGAAACCAACTCCATTGTCAAGTTTGCTGACGACACTACGGTTGTAGGCCTAATAACCAACAACAACGAGTCAGCCTATAGGGAGGAGGTAAGTGAACAACCTCAACGTCAACAAAACAAAAGAGCTGATTGTTGAAGACAGGAAGCAGAGGAGGGAACATGGCCCAATCCATATCAACGGGACTGCAGTAGAGAGAGTCACGAGTTTTAAGTTCCTTAGCGTCCACATCATCGAGGACTTATCATGGACCAACAACACCATCACTATTGTCAAAGGGCACAACAGTATCTCTACTTCCTAAGACGGCTGAAGAAATTCCTCTCCAAATACTACCGCTGCACCATCGAGAGCATCCTGACCGGTTGCATCACGGCCTTGTATGGGAATTGCTTCATCCACGACCGCAAGGCCCTCTAGCGGGTGGTGAAGATGGCCCAGTACATCACTGAGACCATGCTCCCACCCATCCAGGACATCTACTTGATACGGTGCCTGAGGAAGTCCCGTAGCATCATCAAGGACCACACACACCCCAGCCATGAGCTGTTTTTCCCTTAACTTCTTATGGCTGCCTTCCCGTTAATGTTGGGCAACGGTCTGACACCAACAGGCAGGGAGACAGTTTCAATCTACAATGCAAGCCATCAGACTGTTGAACACTTGAACTGGACTGACCAGCTGCTCTGATTCGCCGCACCTTAGCGCACATGCACTCACTCATGCACACACCCACACAGAAATACACAAACACACACATATACATTCATGCTACACATACATCACAACTGCTGCTACCAGACTCTTATTATACTGCTCAGTTTATTCACTGTCCCCCATTCCCCCTTCACCAATACACGTGTAAATATTGGACTATAAATTGTGCCTTCCTGTATTATACTTATGCTAAAATGTTTATTCTATTCTACTGAGCCATTTACTTCATGTTCATACTCTTATCTTTTATTATTTATTATTGTTGCTTTGTCGAGAAGGAACCTGCTGCAAGTAAGAATGTTGTTGGATGATGGATACCATGTGTACCCGTAGGTATGACAAATACATCTGGAAACGTATTCAAATGTTTATTCAAAATAAAACGGCAGCCTTGTGTGCAGTGAGGCTTGTGCTCCAATCATGCAAGTATGATCATACATGTTGGCAAAACCACAATACAGAACAGATCACATTTGTAGCTGAAGGGCTCGTATTGCTTATTACTGCCAGGATGGAAGCAGAGGAGGGAATATGGCTGCCTCCAATCCCAATCAGACTGTTGATGATCAACCTTCCTCACAGGGACTGTCACGCCCTGACCTTAGAGATCCTTTTAATTGTCTATTTGGTTAGGTTAGAGTGTGACTAGGGTGGGCAATCTATGTTTTCTATTTCTTTGTTGGCCGGGTATGGTTCCCAATCAGAGGCAGCTGTCTATTGTTGTCTCTGATTGGGGATCATACTTAGGCAGCCTTTTCCACCTGTAGTTTGTGGGATCTTGTTTTTGGTACTGTGCTGTTTAGCCCTACTAGACGTTACGTATTTGTTGTTTTTTCGGTGTTCAGTTGATAAATTGAAATGTACGCCTACCACGCTGCACCTTGCTCCGATCCTTCCATCGACGAACGTAACAGGGACAGAGAGAGTACATTCACATTTGTGGGTCAATTGAGAGTATATTAGAATAAGATTTTAAAAATTAGAACATAAATTTTTATTTTTATTTTTATTTCACCTTTATTTAACCAGGTAGGCTAGTTGAGAACAAGTTCTCATTTGCAACTGCGACCTGGCCAAGATAAAGCATAGCAGTGTGAGCAGACAACACAGAGTTACACATGGAATAAACAATTAACAAGTCAATAACACAGTAGAAAACAAAGGGGGAGTCTATATACAATGTGTGCAAAAGGCATGAGGAGGTAGGCGAATAACTACAATTTTGCAGATTAACACTGGAGTGATAAATGATCAGATGGTCATGTACAGGTAGAGATATTGGTGTGCAAAAGAGCAGAAAAGTAAATAAATAAAAACAGTATGGGGATGAGGTAGGTGAAAATGGGTGGGCTATTTACCAATAGACTATGTACAGCTGCAGCGATCGGTTAGCTGCTCAGATAGCTGATGTTTGAAGTTGGTGAGGGAGATAAAAGTCTCCAACTTCAGCGATTTTTGCAATTCGTTCCAGTCACAGGCAGCAGAGTACTGGAACGAAAGGCGGCCAAATGAGGTGTTGGCTTTAGGGATGATCAGTGAGATACACCTGCTGGAGCGCGTGCTACGGATGGGTGTTGCCATCGTGACCAGTGAACTGAGATAAGGCGGAGCTTTACCTAGCATGGACTTGTAGATGACCTGGAGCCAGTGGGTCTGGCGACGAATATGTAACGAGGGCCAGCCGACTAGAGCATACAAGTCGCAGTGGTGGGTGGTATAAGGTGCTTTAGTGACAAAACGGATGGCACTGTGATAGACTGCATCCAGTTTGCTGAGTAGAGTGTTGGAAGCCATTTTGTAGATGACATCGCCGAAGTCGAGGATCGGTAGGATAGTCAGTTTTACTAGGGTAAGCTTGGCGGCGTGAGTGAAGGAGGCTTTGTTGCGGAATAGAAAGCCGACTCTTGATTTGATTTTCGATTGGAGATGTTTGATATGAGTCTGGAAGGAGAGTTTGCAGTCTAGCCAGACACCTAGGTACTTATAGATGTCCACATATTCAAGGTCGGAACCATCCAGGGTGGTGATGCTAGTCGGGCATGCGGGTGCAGGCAGCGATCGGTTGAAAAGCATGCATTTGGTTTTACTAGCGTTTAAGAGCAGTTGGAGGCCACGGAAGGAGTGTTGTATGGCATTGAAGCTCGTTTGGAGGTTAGATAGCACAGTGTCCAAGGACGGGCCGGAAGTATATAGAATGGTGTCGTCTGCGTAGAGGTGGATCAGGGAATCGCCCGCAGCAAGAGCAACATCATTGATATATACAGAGAAAAGAGTCGGCCCGAGAATTGAACCCTGTGGCACCCCCATAGAGACTGCCAGAGGACCGGACAGCTACTGAGTCTGCCGATAAGAATATGGTGATTGACAGAGTCGGAAGCCTTGGCAAGGTCAATGAAGACGGCTGCACAGTACTGTCTTTTATCGATGGCGGTTATGATATCGTTTAGTACCTTGAGTTTGGCTGAGGTGCACCCATGACCGGCTCGGAAACCAGATTGCACAGCGGAGAAGGTACGGTGGGATTCGAGATGGTCAGTGACCTGTTTGTTGACTTGGCTTTCGAAGACCTTAGATAGGCAGGGCAGGATGGATATAGGTCTGTAACAGTTTGGGTCCAGGGTGTCTCCCCCTTTGAAGAGGGGGATGACTGCGGCAGCTTTCAATCCTTGGGGATCTCAGACGATATGAAAGAGAGGTTGAACAGGCTGGTAATAGGGGTTGCGACAATGGCGGCGTATAGTTTCAGAAATAGGGGTCCAGATTGTCAAGCCCAGCTGATTTGTACGGGTCCAGGTTTTGCAGCTCTTTCAGAACATCTGCTATCTGGATTTGGGTAAAGGAGAACCTGGAGAGGCTTGGGCGAGGAGCTGCCGGGGCGGAGCTGTTGGCCGAGGTTGGAGTAGCCAGGCGGAAGGCATGGCCAGCCGTTGAGAAATGCTTATTGAAGTTTTCGATAATCATGGATTTATCGGTGGTGACCGTGTTACCTAGCCTCAGTGCAGTGGGCAGCTGGGAGGAGGTGCTCTTGTTCTCCATGGACTTCACAGTGTCCCAGAACTTTTTGGAGTTGGAGCTACAGGATGCAAACTTCTGCCTGAAGAAGCTGGCCTTAGCTTTCCTGACTGACTGCGTGTATTGGTTCCGGACTTCCCTGAACATGCATATCACGGGGACTATTCGATGCTATTGCAGTCCGCCACAGGATGTTTTTGTGCTGGTCGAGGGCAGTCAGGTCTGGGGTGAACCAAGGACTGTATCTGTTCTTAGTTCTGCATTTTTTGAACGGAGCATGCTTATCTAAAAGGGTGAGGAAGTTACTTTTAAAGAATGACCAGGCATCCTCAACTGACGGGATGAGGTCAATGTCCTTCCAGGATACCCGGGCCAGGTCGATTAGAAAGGCCTGCTCACAGAAGTGTTTTAGGGAGCGTTTGACAGTGATGAGGGGTGGTCGTTTGACTGCGGCTCCGTAGCGGATACAGGCAATGAGGCAGTGATCGCTGAGATCCTGGTTGAAGACAGCGGAGGTGTATTTGGAGGGCCAGTTGGTCAGGATGACGTCTATGAGGGTGCCCTTGTTTACAGAGTTAGGGTTGTACCTGGTGGGTTCCTTGATGATTTGTGTGAGATTGAGGGCATCTAGCTTAGATTGTAGGACTGGCGGGGTGTTAAGCATATCCCAGTTTAGGTCACCAAATAATACAAATACCGAGCTATTGTATACTGTATGCTTACATAAAATATATATATATACTCTTTTGTACTAAAATAATTGCTCAGAGAAAGAGATAAAAACAAAATTCTCAAAAAGATAAGTGTCAAAATTATTGGCACCTCAAAAGATTCTTATAAATGAATTCAAACAAAATGAATGGCCCATCTCAGAGGACGTTGCCGTACCTATTTTGAGTAATTCATGTCCTAGAGCGGAAATTCTCTTTTAGGTTCCACTTCGAAGACTGACGCTGACTGCAAATACATGCTCAGGAATTGGGGTGGGAACGTTGTGGTGATCTCCATGTGTAGCAAAGAAATAACAACAAAAAGGGGACTGACTGACAGTGTCACGACCTCCGCCGAAGTCGGTCCCTCTCCTTGTTAGGGCGGTGTTCGGCGGTCGACGTCACCGACCTTCTAGCCATCACTGATCCACTTTTCATTTTCCATTGGTTTTGTCTTGTCTTCCTTCACACCTGGTTCCAATCCAATCAATTACATGTTGTGTATTTAACCCTCTGTTTCCCCTCATGTCCTTGTCAGAGATTGTTTGATTGTATGTTTTGTGCAAGTAATGAGTCGGTGTGCGACGGGTTTTGTAACCACTTCTACTGAGTCTCTTCTACTTCTATGAGCACTTATTAAACGACTCTGTTTATACCAAGTTCATTCTCCTGCGCCTGACTTCCCTGCCACCAACAAGCACCCATTACAGACAGCTGTCAATATAACCAGCTAGCATGCTAACCTTAGCTAGTGAATTAAAGTTATGTGAGCACCATTTCAGCTAAAAAGTATTATTTCAGAAAAAGACTACCAAGACCTTTCAAACCTGTCAAGAGATGAGTCTCAGCTAAACCTTGCTTATACGAGCTGTTGACATTTTGAGGGTTGACTCTTGTCATTTGATAATTGCAGTGAAACCGTGTCGGATTCCAGACGTCATTAATATTTGGACATGCACATGGACATTGTCAAATAGCTGTATTCTTTGTTCTGTCTCAAAGAAATAATATAAATTCCGGTAATATGGATAGCCTAACTATGGAATGGTTTGGAACGAGATTGATTTGCGTGCCCTGGGGGTGGAGAGTTCTCTTTAGGATCGATGGAATGGTCGAAAATTTGCAAATTTGGTTAAAACGTCAGTGGTCAAAACCATTTATATTAGGGCGACGGGGGGAGCGGGGTTCTAAAATGCAATCATATCATGCCATTTAAAAATGTATAACGGTCTTTTTTTTTTGCCAGACTAGCTAAAACATAAGTGAAATTCAATAATTATCCAATGGATTATGAGAATGGTCATCACTAGTTACACAACTTTTTTAAAATCTTCTTAAAATCCGATTTAAACCCGAACATTAACCACACTGCTAACCTTAAATTAAGACCAAAAACATGGTTTTATTTTCATGAATTTGTACGATATAGCCAATTTTGACTTTGTGGCTGTTTTATCTAGTGGAAATCCAAGTGTAGGCTACAGAGAAAAGCTGTTTGGCTTGCAGACGACTCACAAATAGGAAGATTGTTGCAGCAGGTGTTTCTGATGAAAAAACATTGCCATGTTGGTGGGTGGTAACATTGAAATAAAACCTAGCCCTGAAACAAAACGTAGGCTGAAAAGAATTTGCACGTCATGCCATAGGAAAAGACACGTAAGACTCACGAAAACATCCAAAGTCATACATTCGGATTTGGCACATAAAGCTGAATATATTGTACTGACTAAAACGATGACTTATTGACTTACATTGTTGTGCATCATCATGGGTAAGCTCTGGCCATAGTCTTTCAGCTTAAAAATATATATTTGTGTGGGCATTTAAATCTGCATTAACATTCTGCGCTATAATCTCAGTTTAACCTCTCTAGGGTATGTGGGACGCTAGCGTCCCATCTGGCCAACATCCAGTGAGATTGCAGAACGCTAAATTCAATTACAGAAATGCTCATTATGAAAATTCAGAAAACAAAACATATTTTACATAGGTTTAAAGATGAACTTCTTGTTAAACCAACCACAGTGTCATATTTATAAAATGCTTTTCGGCGAAAGCATACCTAGCCCAGAACATACCTAGCTCAGAACATAGCCCAGTTGACAAATGATTACAAACAGTAACCAGCCAAGCAGAAGCGTTACAAAACTCAAAAATAGAGATAAAATTAATCCCTTACCTTTGATGATCTTCATATGGTGGCAATCAGAAGACATTCATTTACTAAATGATGAGTGTTGGAGTGTGCCCCTGGCTATCAATGAATAAAATAACAAGAAAATGGTGCCGCCTGATTTGCTTAATATAAGGAATTTGACATGATTTATATTTTTACGTTTACTTTTGATACATAAGTATATTTAAAACCAAACACTTTTAGACTTTTACTTTTAGTCACGTAATTTTCTACTAAGGTATGTTTACTTTTACTCAAGTGTGTCAACTGGGTACTTTTCCCAACCACTGGGAACCTGCTATAACAGGGGTTTTCTGGAAGTTGCAAACAGCTTTTTGTTGCATACAGTTTTCTGTGTGTGATCATATTAATGAAGTGATCACACACTCATACTGAAGGCAGAGTTGTAAGGAAAACCTTCATGGGGGGGTTGCAGCAGAACTGACTACCGTGGTAATTTTTCTTGTCCCTTTAAGGAAAGCAGTAGAGAAAAAACATGTATTAGTCAGTCTCTCAGTCAAGGATGGTGGATAAAGGAAGATAGTTCACTCAGGCTGTTCACAATATTTTTGTTGTAAATTCCGGCCTACATAACTGCGTGTCTTTTCCATAGACACTAACACAATAGCAGCTGGGTCTGGTCTACTTAGTAGCAGCTGGGTCTGGTCTACTTAGTAGCAGCTGGGTCTGGTCTACTTAGTAGCAGCTGGGTCTGGTCTACTTAGTAGCAGCTGGGTCTGGTCTACTTAGTAGCAGCTGGGTCTGGTCTACTTAGTAGCAGCTGGGTCTGGTCTACTTAGTAGCAGCTGGGTCTGGTCTACTTAGTAGCAGCTGGGTCTGGTCTACTTAGTAGCAGCTGGGTCTGGTCTACTTAGTAGCAGCTGGGTCTGGTCTACTTAGTAGCAGCTGGGTCTGGTCTACTTAGTAGCAGCTGGGTCAATGAACCAGAAAAAAATGGAGAAAAAACTGTGGTGTCTCGCTTCTTTAGGTCAAGATGCTGATTGGGAGACCACCGAGAGACTGTGAGTTCCCGCCAGTCAGAGTTGTTCCCATAGACTCAGCAGTCAACCCTCCGCCCCTCAGATGGAAACTACACTAATTCACAACCTCAGGATGTTAAAGACAAGCAGAGTGATTGCTCTTCAAAGACTCTCTAGGTAGATCTGCTGTGTGTGTAGAGGGGAGAGAGGGACAGGCTAGAGGGTTTTTAGAGGATGGTGTCACGATAGGGTTTTGAAAGGACAGAGATGTTGCAAGGAGAAATAGCAGCTGAATTCCAAATCAACCCCTAGCACCTACTCCCTAAATGCTCTTAGTTCCTAAACGGTCTAGAGTGAAACCATTAGGGTGGAAATTCCAAACAGCCAGAAGGTTCCAAATTACAACCAGTCAGAAGGCAAGGTGGTAGGAGCTAGGGTTCTATTTGGAATTCACCTCAGCTCTGGGGAAGTCATCAAATTTCACCATATAACACAGGTGGAAAACCCCACAGTATCGCATAGACTTTCCACAAATGCTTTTCATAGCAGGGATGAGGTATAAACAGTATGTTCCATTTAGACTTAATACGAGCTGTGTTCTGGTTCTGATAAGTCAGTCATGGACCATCCATATGCTTTATATACAGTTGAAGTCGGAAGGTTACATACACTTAGATTGGAGATATTAAAACTCGTTTTTCAACCACTCCACAAATGTCTTGTTAACAAACTATAGTTTTTCCAAGTAGGTTAAGGACATCTACTTTGTGCATGACACAAGTACGTTTTCCAACAATCGTTAACAGACAGATTATTTCACTTATAATTCACTGTATAACAATTCCTGTGGGTCAGAAGTTTACATACACTAAGTTGACTGTGCCTTTAAACACCTTAGAAAATTCCAGAAAATGATTTCATGGCTTTAGAAGCTTCTGATTGGCTAATTGACATCATTTGAGTCAATTGGAGGTGGACCTGTGGATGTATTTCAAGGCCTACCTTCAAATTCAGTGCCTCTTTGCTTTACGTCTTGGGAAAATCCAAATAGCCAAGACCTCAAAAAAAAAATTGTAGACCTCCACAAGTCTGGTTCATCCTTGGGAGCAATTTCCAAATGCCTGAAGGTACCACGTTCATCTGTACAAACAATGGTACGCAAGTATAACACCATGGGACCATGCAGCCGTCATACCGCTCAGGAAGGAGACGCGTTCTGTCTCATAGAGATAAACGTACTGTGGTGCGAAAAGTGCAAATCAATCCCAGAACAACAGCAAGGACCTTGTGGAGATGCTGGAGGAAACAGGTACAAAAGTATCTATATCTACAGTAAAACGAGTCCTATATTGACATATCCTGAAAGGCCCCTCAGCAAGGAAGAAGGCACTGCTCCAAAATCCTCATAAAAAAGCCAGACTACGGTTTGCAACTGCACATGGGGACAAAGATCGTACTTTTTGTCCTCTGGTCTGATGAAACAAAAATAGAACTGTTCAACCATAATGACCATCATTATTTTAGGAGGAATAAGGGGGATGCTTGCAAGCCAAAGAACACCATCCCAACCATGATGCACAGGGGTGGCATCATCTGGTTGTGGGGGTGCTTTGCTGCAGGAGGGACAGCTGCACTTCACAAAATAGATGGCGTCATGAGGCAGGAAAATTATGTGGATATATTGAAGCAACATCTCAAGACATCAGTCAGGAAGTTAAAGCTTGGTCGCAAATTGGTCTTCCAAATGGACAATGACCCCAAGTATACTTCCAAAGTTGACAAGGTCTACAACAAGGTCAAGGTATTGAAGTGGCCATCACAAAGCCCTGACCTCATCCTATAGAAAATGTGTGGGCAGAACTGAAAAAGCGTGTGCGAGCATGGAGGCCTACAACCTGACTCAGTTACACCAGCTCTGTCAGGAGGAATGGGCCAAAATTCACCCAACTTATTGTGGGAAGCTTGTGGAAGGCTTCCCGGCACGTTTGACCCAAGTTAAACAATTTAAAGGCAATGCTACCTGATACTAATTGAGTGTATGTAAACTTCTGACCCACTGGGAATGTGATGAAAGAAATAAAAGCTGAAATAAATAATTCTCTCTACTGTTATTCTGACATTTCACATTCTTAAAATAAAGTGCTGATCCTAACTGACCTAAGACAGGACATTTTTTACTAGGATTAAATGTCAGGAATTGTGAAAAACTGAGTTTAAATGTACTTGGCTAAGGTGTATGTAAACTTCCGACTTCAACTGTAGCTATAAGTGTGAGGCACAGTATCAGGCAGAGAGAGAGAAAGAGGGAGGAAAGAGGGAGGAAAGAGAGAGGGGGAGAGAGAAGGAGAGGATAGAAAGAGAGAGGGAGAGGAGAGAGAGGGTAAAATGCTGCAACTTTTGGGAGCCGTTTTTCAAATGTGGCTTCCTGAGAGGCGCCTAGTGTGTGCTTGATGACATTTGCTCTGTTAAGTTAGCCGCCAAGTTGAAAATGAGCATCAAACCCTGGTATTTATGTTGACAGCCCCCCCCCCCAACACACCACATTCAAAGATGTTCATTATGGGGTGTCAGTCAAAGCTTTTTTTCCTAGCATCAACAGTGTGTTGTGGACATCATAGGTTACCACGGCAACGTGACTAACAGTCGTGAAGCAATTTTGGTGGCGTGATGCGTGTGGTCATGCTGACAAGCAGGCAGTGAATGACAGTTATCACCAACACATAGGGAGGAGTAATCACACTGACATGATGAATGGGGTCCTCTCACTCTCTGAGACCTGGCGTGTGTGACTGTGTCATTTCTGGACAGGCAGTGACATGGCCACCTCAGGCCTGGTCCTGGTCCTGGCTGGGCCCTCCCTGGAGGTGTAAATTACCCCAGTGGTCTGTCACTCTACTGGGCAGGACACAGCAGGCTCTGTCTCACACCTCTGGGCTATACCTAGTAGTGATGGGTAAAAAACTCTCTCAGTTATATAAAGCAACATTATTTTGGGCGATATTATATTAAATCTTTGAATACAAGTATTGTTTTGTAAAAAATAAAAATAATAATAGTAAACTATTTTTAAATCGTGTGGCAACGTGTTTTTGGCACATTTATTTCAAACTAATCTTCTCATGCTCTCTCTTGTCTCTGCAGCAGAGAGACATATTGTGAGCAATATGTTTGGAACACCAAATCACAATAAAATCGCACTATCGATTCACAATACATGTAGAATCGTCAGAATCATGATAATCCTAATACATATTGAATCGGCACCTAAGCATCCTGATAATATTGTGAGGCCCCTTACAATTCCCAGCCCTAGTAGAGACGACAGGAGCTACAATGTATTAGAGCTTTAAGCTCCAGCCTCACCCATTCATACTGGGAATGTAAATATCTTGGAGTTATGCATTACTAGGCATGAGGACCACAGTCATCCAATCCATCCTGAGGGGGTCGCAGGCCTCAGGCCTCAAGCATTCCCTATAGGGGGGGATTGGAGTGGAGGGGTCTCAGCAACAGGTAATAACGCTGACTGGGCCCATCCCTGCATGCCTGAGGCTCAGCTGCTAATGCTGCGTGTCACTTAGCCCCCGCTATAGGTCAGAGGTCAGGGGTCTGTCATTAGAGCCCTGAGCTGCCGGTGGAGAGGAGGAGAAGACGGGATATGTGGCATGTGCAGAGAGAGAGGTGGAGGAAGACGGGATATGTGGCATGTGCAGAGAGAGAGGTGGAGGAAGATGGGATATGTGGCATGTGCAGAGAGAGAGGTGGAGGAAGACGGGATATGTGGCATGTGCAGAGAGAGAGGTGGAGGAAGATGGGATATGTGGCATGTGCAGAGAGAGAGGTGGAGGAAGACGGGATATGTGGCATGTGCAGAGCGAGAGGTGGAGGAAGATGGGATATGTGGCATGTGCAGAGAGAGAGGTGGAGGAAGATGGGATATGTGGCATGTGCAGAGAGAGAGGTGGAGGAAGATGGAGAGAAAGACAGACAGAGACAGACAGACATACATACAGACAGAGAGGGAAAGAAAGAGAGAGAGCAACACAGGAGATGGAAGTATAACATGGCTACTTGCAGCACGACAAGCCTGGAAGTGATTAATAATACACAGCCATCCGGTGGAAGGGGAACAAGGGCTGGGGGCCTGGGGGGGGGCCTGGGGGACTGGGAGGGGGGGGGGGCTGGGGGACTGGGGGGGGGGGCTGGGGGGCTAGGAGCGCTTGGGGGCATGAGAACAGGAGATGTGTTTTTTAAGTATTGATTCTGAGACTGGTTTGAGGGTGCTTGTGAAGGTGTGATGTGTGATTCATTAGGTTTATGAGTTGGGGAAGTGACAGAGCATGTTCACACTGTAGACACAGCACAGGACAGGAAGGGACACGTTGAGTTGAATTTGCCCCATAGTAGCAGCACGCACAGACAGGATTATGTTTTAGAAACCACTGTACACAGCAGAAAGTTACACTGTAATAAACTGCTGTTGGCATATCTAAAACCAAGCGTAAAGGCAAATATTTAATATAAAGTACATTACACATATTGTTATTTTGTCATTTATTCCGACAGTTTGCTAATCTTTCATTTCTATCTCTTTCTCCTCTTTTCGGTGGTAATCTGGCCATGATGGACACATGATTTGCTAAACAAAAGGTAAGAGTTCGAAACATTCTGTTCCGTTGTCAGGTTATCTGACCTTCATTCCTGTTATGTTAATTAACATTTGGAATTCCATGGAGTCTTCAGACATCTGAGGGCCCCTCCTGGAGTCTCCATGTCAATCACCTACCGCCGTGGACCACGGGTGCACCAGTCTAACCAGTACACCACACTCTGATGACCTAGACATTGGGCAGGGGATGTCAGCTCAGATTCTACCCATCCCCCTCCCTCGCTCCCTCCCTGTATCCCTCCCTCCCTGTATCCCTCCCTCCCTGTATCCCTCCCTCCCTCTCCCGTACTCCATATAAAGGACAGTATGAACACCCATAGCCTTAGGATGCATGAGTTGTAATATGGGTCACAGTGACACAGAGAGAAATGAATTGTGTGATGCAGGCTAACACCCACAGATATGTTTGACAGGAGTGTTGCTGTAACTTTCATGTAACCTTTCCTGCCTGTCCTGGCAGGATAACTGTTAATGCATAACCTATTGTCTGTCGTCATAATGTCCTTGATGGACTGGTCCTTTGATGCATTGATGCATTCTAGCAATGTAATTTACAGTGTGACCTTTGTGCTCTCTCCCAGCGATGCACATTCAGTATCAATTATACACGGCTCTGTCTTCTGTCTCTGAGTTTAATTAATCCATTAATTCATGTAAAGGAGCCCCTCTTCATTGTAATAACAGTAGAACAGAGCTGGGCACATTAGATTATCTCTATTGGCAGAAGTAGAGGCCTTCTCTCTCTCTCTCTCTCTCTCTCTCTCTCTCTGTCTCTCTCTCTCTCTCTGTCTCTTCCCCCCTCTCTCTCTCTCTCTCTCTCTCTCTCTCTCTCTCTCTCTCTCTGTCTCTTCTCTCTCTCTCTCTCTCTCTCTCTCTCTCTCTCTCTCTCTCTCTCTCTCTCTCTCTCTCTGTCTTCCCCCTCTCTGTCTCTCTCTCTGTCTGTCTCTCTCTCTCTCTCTCTGTCTGTCTCTCTCTCTCTCTCTCTCTCTCTCTCTCTCTCTCTCTCTCTCTCTCTCTCTCTCTCTCTCTCTCTCTCTCTCTCTCTCTCTCTCTCTGTCTCTCTCTCTCTCTCTCTCTCTCTCTTCCCCCTCTCTGTCTCTCTCTCTCTCTCTGTCTCTTCCCCCTCTCTGTCTCTCTCTCTCTCTCTCTCTCTCTCTCTCTCTGTCTCTTCCCCCTCTCTGTCTCTCTCTCTCTCTCTCTCTCTGTCTCTCTCTCTCTCTGTCTCTCTCTCTCTGCTCTCTCTCTCTCTCTCTCTCTCTCTCTCTTTCTCTCTGTCTCGTCCCCCCTCTCTGTCTCTCTCAAAGTGCTGATGTTGAGGAAAGCGCTACTGACAGTCCTTGTTGCAGGTTGCTCCTTAGAGATGAGTCTATGTCATACACACAGATTAAAGTTAAAGTGAAATCCTAAAGGACGGGCATTTAAAAAAGTGATCTTTTAATCCACCGTGACCCGCTTTATGACCCTGTTGACGACCCTAACACCCAGCACACGGCAGACGCTGTTTAGTAAACAAAGGCCTTGACACAGCGAAGGCTTGTTCTGATTTGTTGTGACAGTGCGGTATGGATTATATGACTGCAGTTGGCAGGACTAACCAGAATCTGCTGTTTGTTGTTATGGTGTTTTTAAATGGGTGGTCTGAGCTGACACTAGGTCAGTTAGTGCCATTGGGTGTCTGTTTTATGTAAAAGTTTTCATCTGTTCCTATCTGATCCCAACACAGTACCTTAACTAATGACTGTTGCAGTTGTGTAAATTGTCTGGCTCTCTGTGTGGTCGTTTTAGACCCAAGGTCGGTCTGTCTTGGCTTCGGGTCATTGCTCTCCTTCACTTTTTATATAATGAAGTTAAGAATGTCAAATATGTGACTAATAATACTTAGATTTGGAGAAAACAGTACTAGCTCTGTATGCTTTAACAAAGAATGGATCATTTTACCCTGGAATGCATGTAGCCAGCAGTTCCTCATGTTAACCATGGCAGGCTATCTTGCCATTGCTGTCATGCAGTAGGGACAATTATCTTGTCAATGTGGGCAGCAGAACTCATCACTGTATTACAACTATAATTTTTATTTTCTGGCACTTGCATGCACATTCATTTATAACGCACGCAGCAGAGTTTGTTATTTAAACTACTGTATGTTTTTAGCCCCCAGTACGGCATGAGACAGTAAAATACTGAAATAGTGAAATCGGAGAGGGCGTCATAGAAACTGTTGGGCTACCATGGAGATGTAATGTTTCTGTTGTCCTGCTCTCAGCCAGAGAGCAGAATTGATCCGTGTTTTAGCACCCCATATTTCCTACAGCCTATCATCCTGGTTAGGCTATACTTTATAGGGTGAGAGAAGGAGCGAGAGGAAAAGAGAGGGAGAGAGAGAAAGAGAGAGAGAGCGCGGGACATAGATAAAGAGAGAGAGTGAGACATATATAAAGAGAGGGACACAGATACAGAGAGAACGAGAGAGAGGGAGAGAGAGGGACATAGATAAAAAGAAAGAGAGGGAAGGACATAGATTAAGAAAGAGAGGGAAGGACATAGATAAAGAAAGAGAGAGCGAGATATATATTGAGAGTGAGAGAGAGAGAGGGACATAGAATAAGATATAGAGAGAGGGACATAGAATAAGATATAGAGAGAGGGACATAGATAAAGGAAGAGAGAGGGACATAGATAAAGGAAGAGAGAGGGACATAGAATAAGATATAGAGAGAGGGACATAGATAAAGGAAGAGAGGGAAGGACATAGATAAAGGAAGAGAGGGAAGGACATAGATAAAGGAAGAGAGGGAAGGACATAGATAAAGGAAGAGAGAGGGGGCATAGATAAAGGAAGAGAGGGAAGGACATAGATAAAGGAAGAGAGGGAAGGACATAGATAAAGGAAGAGAGGGAAGGACATAGATAAAGGAAGAGAGGGAAGGACATAGATAAAGGAAGAGAGGGAAGGACATAGATAAAGGAAGAGAGGGAAGGGCATAGATAAAGGAAGAGAGGGAAGGACATAGATAAAGGAAGAGAGGGAAGGACATAGATAAAGGAAGAGAGGGAAGGACATAGATAAAGGAAGAGAGGGAAGGACATAGATAAAGGAAGAGAGGGAAGGACATAGATAAAGGAAAGAGAGAGGGGGCATAGATAAAGGAAGAGAGGGAAGGACATAGATAAAGGAAGAGAGGGAAGGACATAGATAAAGGAAGAGAGGGAAGGACATAGATAAAGGAAGAGAGGGAAGGACATAGATAAAGGAAGAGAGGGAAGGACATAGATAAAGGAAGAGAGGGAAGGACATAGATAAAGGAAGAGAGGGAAGGACATAGATAAAGGAAGAGAGGGAAGGACATAGATAAAGGAAGAGAGAGGGGGCATAGATAAAGGAAGAGAGGGAAGGACATAGATAAAGGAAGAGAGAGGGGGCATAGATAAAGGAAGAGAGGGAAGGACATAGATAAAGGAAGAGAGAGGGGGCATAGATAAAGGAAGAGAGGGAAGGACATAGATAAAGAAAGAGAGGGAAGGACATAGATAAAGGAAGAGAGAGGGGGCATAGATAAAGAAAGAGAGGGAAGGACATAGATAAAGAAAGAGAGGGAAGGACATAGATAAAGGAAGAGAGGGAAGGACATAGATAAAGGAAGAGAGGGAAGGACATAGATAAAGGAAGAGAGAGGGGGCATAGATAAAGGAAGAGAGGGAAGGACATAGATAAAGGAAGAGAGAGGGGGCATAGATAAAGGAAGAGAGGGAAGGACATAGATAAAGGAAAGAGAGAGGGGGCATAGATAAAGGAAGAGAGGGAAGGACATAGATAAAGGAAGAGAGAGGGGGCATAGATAAAGGAAGAGAGGGAAGGACATAGATAAAGGAAGAGAGGGAAGGACATAGATAAAGGAAGAGAGGGAAGGACATAGATAAAGGAAGAGAGGGAAGGACATAGATAAAGGAAGAGAGGGAAGGACATAGATAAAGGAAGAGAGGGAAGGACATAGATAAAGGAAGAGAGGGAAGGACATAGATAAAGGAAGAGAGAGGGGGCATAGATAAAGGAAGAGAGGGAAGGACATAGATAAAGGAAGAGAGAGGGGGCATAGATAAAGGAAGAGAGGGAAGGACATAGATAAAGGAAGAGAGAGGGGGCATAGATAAAGGAAGAGAGGGAAGGACATAGATAAAGGAAGAGAGGGGGCATAGATAAAGAAAGAGAGGGAAGGACATAGATAAAGAAAGAGAGGGAAGGACATAGATAAAGGAAGAGAGGGAAGGACATAGATAAAGGAAGAGAGGGAAGGACATAGATAAAGGAAGAGAGGGAAGGACATAGATAAAGGAAGAGAGGGAAGGACATAGATAAAGGAAGAGAGGGAAGGACATAGATAAAGGAAGAGAGAGGGGGCATAGATAAAGGAAGAGAGGGAAGGACATAGATAAAGGAAGAGAGGGAAGGACATAGATAAAGGAAGAGAGGGAAGGACATAGATAAAGGAAGAGAGGGAAGGACATAGATAAAGGAAGAGAGGGAAGGACATAGATAAAGGAAGAGAGGGAAGGGCATAGATAAAGGAAGAGAGGGAAGGACATAGATAAAGGAAGAGAGGGAAGGACATAGATAAAGGAAGAGAGGGAAGGACATAGATAAAGGAAGAGAGGGAAGGACATAGATAAAGGAAGAGAGGGAAGGACATAGATAAAGGAAGAGAGAGGGGGGCATAGATAAAGGAAGAGAGGGAAGGACATAGATAAAGGAAGAGAGGGAAGGACATAGATAAAGGAAGAGAGGGAAGGACATAGATAAAGGAAGAGAGGGAAGGACATAGATAAAGGAAGAGAGGGAAGGACATAGATAAAGGAAGAGAGGGAAGGACATAGATAAAGGAAGAGAGGGAAGGACATAGATAAAGGAAAGAGAGAGGGGGGCATAGATAAAGGAAGAGAGGGAAGGACATAGATAAAGGAAAGAGAGGGGGGCATAGATAAAGGAAGAGAGGGAAGGACATAGATAAAGGAAGAGAGGGGGCATAGATAAAGGAAGAGAGGGAAGGACATAGATAAAGAAAGAGAGGGAAGGACATAGATAAAGAAAGAGAGAGGGACATAGATAAAGAAAGAGAGAGGGACATAGATAAAGAAAGAGAGGGGGACATAGATAAAGAAAGAGAGGGGGACATAGATAAAGATAGAGAGAAGGACATAATAAATAGAGAGAGAGAAGGACATAGATAAAGAAAGAGAGAAGGACATAGATAAAGAAAGAGAGAGCGAGATATATATTGAGAGTGAGAGAGAGAGAGGGACATAGAATAAGATATAGAGAGAGGGACATAGATAAAGGAAGAGAGGGAAGGACATAGATAAAGGAAGAGAGAGGGGGCATAGATAAAGGAAGAGAGAGGGACATAGATAAAGGAAGAGAGAGGGACATAATTAAAGGAAGAGAGAGGGACATAATCAATAGAGAGAGAGAGGGACATAGATAAAGAAAGAGAGATGGACATAGATCGAGAGAGAGAGAGAGAGAGAGAGAGAGAGAGAGAGAGAGAGAGAGATAGCTAAAGAGAGAGAGATTGAGAAGGGTAGACACAAGAAAACCTGGCTCCCTGTAGAGGAAAGGCTGTGCAACCACTGCACAACAGCAGAACCTGAGACGAAGCTGCATTACCTGGCAAAATGTAAAAAATATAAAACAGTTAGAGAGTGTCATTTACCCAAATTTGAAACCCTTATTCAAGGTTTCAAAGACCTCTCTGATGTGAATAGGCTACCTGTCCTGTTGGGGGAGGATGCAGAGAGCTGTGGGTTGGCAGCGCACCACATTGCTGCCTGCCATAAGATGAGGGACAGTGTCTGACAGACCAATCAACCTGCACATGTCCTCTACTGTATGCTTATTGTTATTGTTCAATGTATGGTTATTTTGACCCTTGGTTATTGTTGTTACTGTTGTCCTGTTGACAATTTTGATTCTTATTATTTTCATATTGTAAATATCCAAAGTAAGCTTTGGCAATATGTACATTGTTACATCATGCCAATAAAGCAAATTGAATTGAATTGAATTTGAGAGAGAGTGACATGGATAAAGAGAGAGAAAGAGAGGCATAGATAAAGAGAGAGAGAGCTAGAGAGAGAGAAGGACAGAGAGAACCATGGTTACCACTCTCTGGTTAAGAGGAGCCAGGTGTGCCTGTTGTGTTCTAACTGTTTTTAAACACTTTTGTCTCCTGTCTAGATATTGGGTTCTGAAGGCCTAGACTGCATATTGTTATTAATTCCGTCTTCAACTAGCAGCAGTACATATTGTTTTCTTACAATAGATAGCACACAAAAACATTTATGAGTGGTGCTCTGAGTCGGTGTTAAAGAATAGGAACAGCCTCACTCCTGCTCTTACCACAAACAACGTCAGCAGTTTTGTCAGGCCAAGACTCGGCAGGATGAATCTACACCAAACTAGAAACCAAAATGAGGATGTTCTCCTTTTCTGCTGTCTTATCAGGTACATCTCTGGATACACTGAAGAGAGAGCCAGGGAGAGAACAAGAGAGAGAACGAGGAAGAGAGAGAGAGACAGAGCAGAATCACATGTTTTCTATAAGGCCTGTGTCTTAACCTTTATTTATTTCGCTAACATGACATTCAAATGCCTGTCTTGAGAAGCAGAGGTTACCCCTCGATACTCCACATATGGCAGTTTAGTGTTTGTCAGAGTTCTGTTTGCTCCGCTGGTGCTCTCAGCCGTTGCCTACACTCTGCTCTGCCGTCGCTCAGTCTAATCTCCCACAGCCTTGCCCACTCTCTCTCTCTGCTGTCGCTCAGTCTAATCTCCCACAGCCTTGCCCACTCTCTCTCTCTCTGCTCTGTCATATTTTTCACCTCCTGATGCGACATGACACTTCTAATCTCATTGGGCCTGGAGGGAATCCATCTTGCACAGCTGCAGGTCACTGTAAACAAGACTCAGACACAGATCAGCAAAACACATGACAGGACGATTTATGTTGTATCAGTCACGGAGAAATCCTGATGAGAGCAGTACATTTCTAGCCTGGAAATCCAGGTCGAATCATGAAACAGAGCTGAATACATCACCAACGTGTGTTCTAATCTTTCTGGTTGTGCCTTGTCGAATTGGAAGGATAAAGTGTAGCTGCATTGAAAGGCATTTGGGACTTCAGTGCTGGTTGACAGTGGTGGTGTACAGTATGTGGTGTTCATGTAAATTTATGCAGAGAGCACCTGTTAGCAGCAGTCTCCATCTTGGAGTCTGTGAAAACAGAGGTGTCAAACACACAGTGAGATCAGAAGAGGGCAGAGAGGCCAACACGGAGGGAGGGAGGGAGGGAGGGGGAGGGAGGGAGGGAGGGAGGGAGGGAGGGAGGGAGGGAGGGAGGGAGGGAGGGAGGGAGGGAGGGAGGGAGGGAGGGAGGGAGGAATACATATAGAACCCAATAGGCAGGTACTTATTGAAACAGTATCACAGATATTCATTATTCTCCCAATGCATGAAATTCTATTTTTGTTGTAAACAATATGTCAGTAGTACTGTGCATGAAGATCTGAGATATGATTTAATCTGTGAATTATGTCCTCTATGTATCCTCTCGGGGATGAGAACTAGAGTGAGATAAATGCACAGACACACACAGAGGACTCTAAGGATGGGTGCTGTGCGCCTGTGCTTTCTCTGGATCCCAAATCCAATAGAGATGTGTCCTGTGGTCAAATTGAGTTGCTGTGTCCTGGTTTATGTATTTATGACTGTCTCAGTCTATTAGGCTATTGGCTTTTATTGCCGCAGGCTTCCTGTTGTGTGGAAAACGTTCCTTCCTAACGGACCTGCTGAATACCACGTGCATAAACACAACTTCATTCTGAATATATTTACACCTAGGCTCCTCTTCAATGGGAATGGTAACTAGTATTATATCTAGTATTGTCCGACATTACCATTATAGTAGTTACTTTATAACCCATGTTTAGTGTGGTTGGTATTATTATATAAGTTGTTTTTAGTCCAGGAACCTCAGATGTAAATTGGCAATGAAGCTCTAGTGCAGCTACAGTTAACTCTGGTGCAGCTACAGCTAACTCTGGTGCAGCTACAGCTAACTCTGGTGCAGCTACAACTAACTCTGGTGCAGCTACAGCTAACTCTGGTGCAGCTACAGCTAACTCTGGTGCAGCTACAACTAACTCTGGTCCTTCTACAGCTAACTCTGGTCCTTCTACAGCTAACTCTGGTGCAGCTACAGCTAACTCTGGTGCAGCTACAGCTAACTCTGGTGCCTCTACAGCTAACTCTTGTGACTCTACAGCTAACTCTGGTGCAAGTCAACTCTGGTGCCTCTACAGCTAATTCTAATGCCTCTACAGCTAAATCGGGTGCCACTAACTCTGGAGCTGCTACAGCTATCTCTGGTGCCTCTACAGCTAACTCTGGTGCCACTAACTCTGGTCCTTCTACAGCTATCTCTGGTGCCGCTACAGCTAACTCTGATACCGCTATCTCTGGTGCCTCTAAAGCTAACTCTGGTGCCTATACAGCTAACTCTGGTGCCGCTACAGCTAACTCTGATGCCGCTATCTCTGGTGCCTCTAAAGCTAACTTTGGTGTCTCTACAGCTCACTCTGGTGCCACTAACTCTGGTGCTGCTACAGCTATCTCTGGTGCCTCTACACCTCACTCTGGTGCCGCTAACTCTGATGCCTCTACAGCTAAATCTGGTGCCGCTAACTCTTGTGCATCCACAGCTAACTCTGGTGCCGCTAACTCTGGTACCGCTACAGCTAACTCTGATGCCGCTATCTCTGGTGCCTCTAAAGCTAACTTTGGTGTCTCTACAGCTCACTCTGGTGCCACTAACTCTGGTGCTGCTACAGCTATCTCTGGTGCCTCTACACCTCACTCTGGTGCCGCTAACTCTGATGCCTCTACAGCTATCTCTGGTGCCTCTAAAGCTAAATATGGTGCCTCTACAGCTAACTCTGGTGCCTCCACAGCTAACTCTGGTGCCTCTACACCTCACTCTGGTGCCACTAACTCTGGTGCCGCTACAGCTAATCATCAAGTTTGCGGACGACACAACAGTGGTAGGCTTGATTACCAACAACGACGAGACGGCCTACAGGGAGGAGGTGAGGGCCCTCGGAGTGTGGTGTCAGGAAAATAACCTCACACTCAACGTCAACAAAACTAAGGAGATGATTGTGGACTTCAGGAAACAGCAGAGGGAACACCCCCCCATCCACATCGATGGAACAGTAGTGGAGAGGGTAGCAAGTTTTAAGTTCCTCGGCATACACATCACAGACAAACTGAATTGGTCCACTCACACAGACAGCATCGTGAGGAAGGTGCAGCAGCGCCTCTTCAACCTCAGGAGGCTGAAGAAATTTGGCTTGTCACCAAAAGCACTCACAAACTTCTACAGATGCACAATCGAGAGCATCCTGGCGGGCTGTATCACCGCCTGGTATGGCAACTGCACCGCCCTCAACCGTAAGGCTCTCCAGAGGGTAGTGAGGTCTGCACAACGCATCACCGGGGGCAAACTACCTGCCCTCCAGGACACCTACACCACCCGATGCTACAGGAAGGCCATAAAGATCATCAAGGACATCAACCACCCGAGCCACTGCCTGTTCACCCCGCTGTCATCCAGAAGGCGAGGTCAGTACAGGTGCATCAAAGCTGGGACCGAGAGACTGAAAAACAGCTTCTATCTCAAGGCCATCAGACTGTTAAACAGCCACCACTAACATTGAGTGGCTACTGCCAACACACTGTCAATGACACTGACTCTACTCCAGCCACTTTAATCATGGGAATTGATGGGAAATGATGTAAATATATCACTAGCCACTTTAAACAATGCTACCTTATATAATGTTACTTACCCTACATTATTCATCTCATATGCATACGTTGATACTGTACTCTATATCATCGACTGCATCCTTATGTAATACATGTATCACTAGCCACTTTAACTATGCCACTTGGTTTACATACTTATCTCATATGTATATACTGTACTCGATATCATCTACTGTATCTTGCCTATGCTGCTCTGTACCATCACTCATTCATATATCCTTATGTACATATTCTTTATCCCCTTACACTGTGTATAAGACAGTAGTTTTTTTGGAATTGTTAGTTAGATTACTTGTTCGTTATTACTGCATTGTCGGAACTAGAAGCACAAGCATTTCGCTACACTCGCATTAACATCTGCTAACCATGTGTATGTGACAAATAAAATTTGATTTGATTTGATTTGAGCTAACTCTGGGATGCTACAGCTAACTCTTCTGCCTCTACAGCTAACATTGGTGCCTCTACAGCTAACTCTGGTGCCTCTACAGCTAACTCTTCTGCCTCTACAGCTAACATTGGTGCCTCTACAGCTAACTCTTGTGCCTCTACAGCTAACTTTGGTGCAGGGCAACTCAGGTTTCTCTACAGCTAACTCTAAAACCTATACAGCTAAATCTGGTGCCACTAACTCTGGTGCTGCTACAGCTACCTCTGGTGCCTCTACAGCTAACTCTGGTGCCTCTACACCTCACTCTGGTGCCACTAACTCTGGTGCCGCTACAGCTAACTCTGGGATGCTACAGCTAACTCTTCTGCCTCTACAGCTAACATTGGTGCCTCTACAGCTAACTCTGGTGCCTCTAACTCTGGTGCCTCTACAGCTAACTCTTTTGCCTCTACAGCTAACTCTGGTGCCGCTACAGATAACTCTGGTGCCACTAACTCTGGTGCTGCTACAGCTAACTCTGTTGCCGCTACAGCTAACTATTCTGCCTCTACAGCTAACTCTGGTGCCACTAACTCTGGTCTTTCTACAGCTAACTCTGGTGCCGCTACAGCTATCGCTGATGCCGCTATCTCTGGTGCCTCTAAAGCTAACTCTGGTGCCTATACAGCTAACTCTGGTAGCTATACAGCAAACTCTGGTAGCTATACAGCTAACTCTGGTGCCTCTACAGCTAACTCTGGTGCCTCTACAGCTAACTCTGGTGCCTCTACAGCTAATTTTGGTGCCTATGCAGCTAACTCTGATGCCGCTAACTCTGGTGTCTCTACAGCTACCTCTGGTGCCTCTACAGCTAACTTTGGTGCTGCTACAAATAACTCTGGTGCCGCTAACTCTGGTGCCTCTACAGCTAACTTTTGTGCCTCTACAGCTAACTCTGGTGCTGCTAACTCTGGTGCCTCTACAGCTAATTTTGGTGCCTCTACAGCTAACTCTGGTGCCTCTACAGCTAACTTTGGTGCTGCTACAAATAACTCTGGTGTCACTAACTCTGGTGTCTCTACAGCTAACTCTGGTGCCGCTAACTCTGGTGCCTCTATAGCTAACTCTGATGCCTCTGAAGCTAACTCTTGTGCCTCTACAGCTAACTTTTGTGCCTCTACAGCTAACTCTGGTGCTGCTAACTCTGGTGCCTCTACAGCTAAATCTGGTGCCACTAACTCTGGTGCTGCTACAGCTATCTCTGGTGCCTCTACAGCTAACTCTGGTGCCACTAACTCTGATGCCTCTGAAGCTAACTCTTGTGCCTCTACAGCTAACTTTTGTGCCTCTACAGCTAACTCTGGTGCTGCTAACTCTGGTGCCTCTACAGCGAAATCTGGTGCCACTAACTCTGGTGCTTCTACAGCTATCTCTGGTGCCTATACAGCTAACTCTGGTGCCTATACAGCTAACTCTGGTGTCTCTAAAGCTAACTCTGGTGTCTCTATAGCTAACTCTGGTGCCGCTACAGCTAACTCTGATGCCGCTATCTCTGGTGCCTCTAAAGCTAACTCTGGTGTCTCTACAGCTAACTCTGGTGCCTATACAGCTAACTATGGTGCCTCTACAGCTAACTCGGGTGCCTATACAGCTAACTCGGGTGCCTATACAGCTAACTCTGGTGCCTCTACAGCTAACTCTGGTGCCTCTACAGCTAACTTTGGTGCTGCTACAACTAACTCTGGATCCCCATACCATCAAGTCCTTTGCGTTGTGTTAATCCAACCCTTGGGTTAGTAAATGTGATTAATACGCTGCAGAGTGTATAAATCTAAATTTTAGGCACCACATCGCTCACACTCTCCCAGATGTAGAGTTCCTCCACTTAAGCAGATAGTAGCTGGACACCAAAGGGTTTTTAATCATTGGTAATTGAAGACCCTGCTGGGAGCAAATGAGCCTGACAGCAGGGACAGCAGAGTCTCCTGCCATTTGCTCTCTCTGGCTGTACATATTCACTGCAGCACCGCCCGCCACTCTGTGTACACACACACACACACACACACACACACACACACACACACACACACACACACAGCTCTCGTCTGTCTCCTTCCTGCTCTCACTAACACTTCCGGGTCCTAAAAAGCAGACAGATATCGCTAATCATGTTTGTACCAGACACTAGTAGAGTGCCAGGGTTAATGACTAAATTGAGTTTAGCTAAGTTGTTGAGTGCCGAGCATCTGAAGACTCAAGGCTTTCAGATCTCAGCTCTTAGCCATGTACAGTATAATAAGCCACGCTGGGATTGTTTTCATAGTTAATTGCACAGAAATAACATGTGCCATTCTATTTGCTATCTTCAGTCATGATAGTCATGTCATAGTTTCAGTGAGTTTGGAGACCAGAACTTGAGATTGCCTTGGTTTGCTCAAGCATTGCATAATTCGGCTAGGCAAAACTCTATATTCATAGGAGGAAGTGGCATGATTCAAACAGGACCAGATTGGCACAGACCTAATGAAGGGAAGGAGACGGAACTCATGGGCTTCCATTTGTTTTTATTATCCATGAGATTGATACTGATGTCACTGCTTCCATTTAAATGTAATGACATCCAACAACTGCACTAGAATACCATCATCATCATTATCTGGTGCAAGATGACAGCAGACAGTGCTTCTTTCTGCTGTCTCAGATCACCTCATTACCCATTAACCCTCATCTCCTTTCCAGCAATAGTAGCTAGCTAATGTCCCCTCAGTGTCAGCATCAGAGACACACTCATTGACACACTCACACACACACATACACAGACACACACACACACTACCTAATAGGCATGTGATTTATAGCACGGACAGTTTATTTCTGTCTGACCAGAAATCAGGGCAGAGAGAGGCCATAATTACAGTATATTGGTCACAATTAGAGAACTATATAGGGAATATAGTGTGCCATTAGTGATATATGGACATCAGGATGTCAGGCAGATGCTGCAGAGCACAGAAGAAGGTCTGATCTGATCAGCAGTGTTTCCCATGATTCCATGTCTTTTCCTTCCTACAGAGCCTATTAGTGTGACAGTCCTACCAGGCTGGCCCTAAGCAGTGAGCACGCTGCTTCCCAGCCACGAAGCACTTAGCCTCAGTGATCTGTTATGTTCGGAGGCCTGCCTGGAAGAATCAAACATAGTTTGGAGGGATATAAGCTAGACTCTCGAGCATGCACACACACACACACACACACACACATACTGGGCATGGATGCACACAGACTGGAATGCATGCAAGCAAGCACACACAAACACACACACACACACATACTGGGCATGGATGCACACAGACTGGAATGCATGCAAGCAAGCACACACACACACACACACACACACCACTATGCTACTATTACTGCTCTATCTACTGATAAGGGGAAACAGATCTCATCATGGTCTTTCTTTTGTGTTACCGGGTGCAGCCTGTAAACAAGTCCTTTTTCAGGTATGCCAGAGACAATATCTACCAGAAATAACCTGTACAATTGGCTCCTATCCTCAGGAGCTGATGCTATCACATCGTGTTAGAATAGTTGTTTGGAACTGAACATTTTCAATCAGCTCTCTCTTTTGTGCATTTTGAGTGTGAGGAAAATAGGGAAGAGAGGAGAGAAGAGAGGGCTGTTGAGTCATATCTTCCACGATCAAGGGTTTGCTCATGTGACAAGGTACAGGTGGGAGCTGCAGGAGTTCCTCCCATCTCCGGGACAACGGCAGATGGCAGCCTGTTCTGACTGTGTGTGACGCAATGCCCCCCTCTCCTTGCATGGGGCCCTAGGCCATGACACAGCCTACCGGTATTCCACAGCCAATAATAGAGTATTGATTGCTATTAATCAGCTGAAGTAGAGGTTGGTGGCTGTGTGGCTCCTGAGTGGCCCTATGTGAGGCCCATAACTCTCCAATGAAAGCACCAGGGAGCTCTCAGCCATTACTCCGTTGTCTGTGTAATGGATGGGGTTTAAAGTGAGTCCCCGCTGATTGGGCCAGAGGAGTCTATGTTCCTGGGGCTGCTGGGATTTAGGCCTACTCAATGGGAACGTCATGCAGCAGGCCAGGCCCATGTATCACTACTGTAAGTTGGGCTGTGGGCAGGGTTGAGCAGACACCATGGTCTAGTCTTATTACCACACAAAGAGAAGGGTTCAGTGAATAGCGATGGGACCAGACAAGTAAGTCACTCTGGCCTGTTGAACCAGGGATAAACATGGCTAGGGTGAACCACTGGGGCGGGAGCTGTGGCATGGCTAGAAAGAAAGGACTATTAAGACAAGTAAAACTCACCCTATATTCTCCTAGAACACTGCTTTGTGAGAGTGCGGGTGAGAGATTTTAGACTGAATTGACATTGCAGGCAGACAACACCGAAATGGTGATGGAAAATTGGTGTTCTCACCAAACCTCTTGGACTCACTGAGAACATTTCAAAGGGCACTTAGCTGTGGTGTAATCACAATTATATATAATGAGAGCTGACATTTCACCCACCTCTAGAATCAAGATGGATACAAACAGGGTAATGAAGAGAGAGAGAGGGCAATGGGAATCCATGATATTTAAGTGATTCGAGAGAGATGGCTTTGTCATCCTGTTAATCAAGAAAATTCCCGCAGCAAATTCATAGCAGACCATCAACTATAATCAAGGAAATTGTAGTGAGGAAAAATTAGAGCAATTTAATGTAAACAGGTTTGGGAACTCCCTAACATAAGCTGCCTGACCCATGGAAATAAATGATCCCTCTGCTCTCCTACTCCGGGCTACTACTTTGCCTGTGGTCACACAGCTATTCTAGGACTGGCTTGTACATAGTAATAGCAGACTGTTATCAAAGAGCAGCAATGTAACGTGAATAGCCCTGACTATTTGCATTCAGGATTAGTTATTGGTCTTGCTGTGGAGTATTTCTGCTTGCCTGGACATATTCCTCAGGCTTCCCAGACTTGTATTATTAAAGCTTTGTGTGTGTGTGTGTGTGTGTGTGTGTGTGTGTGTGTGTGTGTGTGTGTGTGTGTGTGTGTGTGTGTGTGTGTGTGTGTGTGTGTGTGTGTGTGTGTGTGTGTGTGTGTGTGTGTGTGTGTGTGTGTGTGTTTTAAATGAAAGCGTGTATAGCATGTGGTGGAGGGACCCCTCCTACTCGTCATTATAAATAGAACTGTTGTCTCTCAGCTCCCATTACATTATGTGATGAGCAGTGGTGTAGTGGAGGATAAACGAAAGTCAATTCCGTTATTTGGCACAAGGGTTTACCCACCTTTTGCGGAGCAATGCATTGAAAGTTGAGGGAGTGTTACTTTACTCACCGTGAACGGAAATCCATACAGCAGGGTAACCTAATGGGGCGGCAGGGTAGCCTAGTGGTTAGAGCGTTGTACTAGTAACCGGAAGGTTGCAAGTTCAAAACCCCGAGCTGACAAGGTACAAATCTGATGTTCTTCCCCTGAACAGGCAGTTAACTCACTGTTCCTAGGCCATCATTGAAAATAAGAATTTGTTCTGACTTGCCTAGTTAGATAAAGGTCAAATAAATAAAAATAAAAGAGTCAGAGCTACACTTTTCTAGGAGAAGTGTAGCTAGTCACATGGTGTACAAACTAATAACTGTTCATTGTTGTTCAGAAAAAGTCCTATTGCAACGTGGGAACTTTTCCTTTGTCTGACTCCATGTTTCAGGGGCCTCAGTGCTAGGCTGAGAACACCCATCTCCAGTTGGTACTTCCTCTACACCAAAGTGCCTGTAAACCCTGGTTTAAAGGGGATTATAGGGTGTTCCATCTCTAATGGTAACTCTACCACAGAGGACAGTGTGAGAACAGGACTGTGGTCCAGGAGAGCGAATGTGCTCAGCTGTCTCAAGCACTGCATGGTTCTATAATCACCACATGACAGCCTAGCGTTACATACAGACAGTCATGTGATATTTAAGGGCCAATCAACGAGGTGCTATGCATACTATAGAAAATAATGAACGATGTGGAAGGTGTGTTCTATGAGGCGCAAGCGGAGTGGAACAGACCTTCCACAGAGTTGCATTATTTTCTAGAGAACGCATGGAACCCCGAGCTGATTATCCCTTTAATACCATGGCTATAATTTAACACATTTGCTGCTAGAAATGTGTTCAACATCCACTGAAGTAGCTAGCAAGTTTACTAGATAAACTTGACAGACTTGCTAGTTTAGCTAACCAAACCATCAGTCCTAGCTTGCCATTATGAAAATTGAATTCAACAATGCCAATAATGTTTTCAGTTAGATTTTTGCTTTCAAAAGCAGCTCAAACATAGAACATGAAAGAATGAACTATAGCCATTGAATTCTAGCGCACAAATATACTGTGCATTATAGGGAAATAATGCAGACTCTAGAATGCCCTGCAAGCCAATCAGAAACAGGTATTCAACAATGCCATGGTATAAAATGCCATTAAGGCACTCTCCACACACACCTCTCCACCATTTAAGCCTCCGCTGAATGTCCACACTGGAAGGTCTGTCTGACTGTGGGGATCGTGTGACAGGAGCAGACATGTTAAATTGGCTTCAATGTAGCTGTGCTTTACATTAATGTTGATATGTAACCCACACATTATGCAATATATTCATGGTTCTTTCATCTGTATACACTGTATACCTGACATAGACTGGCCAGGTGAATCCAGGTGAAAGTTATAATGCCTTATTGATGTCACCTGTTAAATCCACTTCAATCACTGTAGATGAAGCGGAGGAGACTGGTTAAAGAAGGATTTTTAAGCCTTGAGCCCATTAAAACATGGATTGTGTGTGTGCCATTCAAAGGGTGAATGGGCACGACAAAAGATTTAAGTGCCTTTGAACTGTGTATGCTAGTAGGTGCCAGGCGCATTGCATTGTGTCAAGAACAGAAGTGCTGTGTGTTTCCTGTGTGTATCAAGCATGGTCCACCGCCCAAAAGTTATCCAGCCAACTTGATACAACTGTGGGAAGCATTGTCGCCAACTTGGGCCAGCATCACTGTGGAATGCTTTAACACCTTGTAGAGTCCCTGCCCTGACGGACTGAGGCTGTTCTGAGGGCAAAAGGGGGTGCAACTCAATATAAGGAAGGTGTTCCTAATGTTTTGAACATGCAGTGTATATCCCCATTAGTTGACGCCTTATTGACCGCTAGTCTTCCTCTTTACTAAATAAAATAACATTTTCATTTTATTCTACTGTTTTGACATCTAAAATATGACTGCACAAGCAGCTTTAGTGGACTGTGGAGTCAGTGTGTCCCCTTTTACAGTAGCTTGATAAACATGTTAGCCATGACAGTGTGAAACACACTAACTCAGTGAAATGATTAATGGACCCATCTACTGGTAAATGTGTCCAACACTGGGTCCTTCTCCCTCCTTCCCCCTCTACTTACACAGAGAGGAGCATTGTCCAGCCTGGATGCCTTACCTGAGGACATTGTTTTACTAAAACAACAACAATAAAATATGAAAAAGGTGTGAGGCAGTTGTTTCGCTTACAGCAAAGAGACACAGAGAGAGAGAGACACAGGGAGAGAGAGACACAGAGAGAGACACAGAGAGAGAGAGAGAGAGAAACAGAGAGAGACACAGAGAGAGAGAGAGAAACAGAGAGAGAGAGATACACAGAGAGAGAGAGACACAGGGAGAGAGAGACACAGAGAGACACACACAGAGAGAGAGAAACAGAGAGAGACACACAGAGAGAGAGAGAGAAACAGAGAGAGAGAGATACACAGAGAGAGAGAGAGACAGAGAGACACAGAGAGAGAGAGACAGAGAGAGCGAGAGAGACACACAGAGAGAGAAACAGAGAGAGACAGAGAGAGAGAGAAACAGAGAAAGAGAGACAGAGAGAGACACAGAGAGAGAGGGTGAGAGAGAGAGAGAGAGAGACAGAGAGAGCGAGAGAGACAGAGAGAGAGAGACACAGAGAGAGACACACACAGAGAGAGAGAGAGAGAGAGAGACAGAGTGAGAGATTTGATTATTTTTCACTTTTCACGTCCTGCAGGTGGTAATATCACACACAGGCTGGTTTCACTGAGGAAACTAATCTCTCCCAAGTTGAAAATTTGTCTTTCAGCATTACACTACAGAAAAGTCGCTACTTGGTCTCTCTCGTTCATTTTCTTTCACTCACATTCTCTCTTTACCTCCCATTCAACTTATTCATCATTCTCACTCTGTCCCCATCACCCTCTCTCTATCCTCCGGGCCCTGCAAGCCACCTGCCCTGGCTTCAGCCAGAGGTGAGAGACCATGGCCTCAGAGAATGTCAGCCTCCAACACCTCCAGACGAACATCATCCAGCAACCAGAGCACTGCCAGAGCCACAGACCAAATCCCTGGTGGCTGCTCTAGCCCTGTGACATGACCTGCCATCCTCAATTAAGACAGACTTCACTGCACCCAGTCACCCTCACATGAAGTGGCATCTAAAAAAACAGCCATGCAACTGTCACAATGGAGCAGATTTTAAACAACTGTCACAATGAAGCAGATTTTAAACAACTGTCACAATGGAGCAGATTTTAAACAACTGTCACAATGGAGCAGATTTTAAACAACTGTCACATTGGAGCAGATTTTAAACAACTGTCACAATGGAGCAGATTTTAAACAACTGTCACAATGGAGCAGATTTTAAACAACTGTCACAATGGAGCAGATTTTAAACAACTGTCACATTGGAGCAGATTTTAAACAACTGTCACATTGGAGCAAATTTTAAACAACTGTCACAATGGAGCAGATTTTAAACTGTCACATTGGAGCAGATTTTAAACAACTGTCACATTGGAGCAGATTTTAAACAACTGTCACATTAGAGCAGATTTTAAACAACTGTCACATTGGAGCAGATTTTAAACAACTGTCACATTGGAGCAGATTTTAAACAACTGTCACATTGGAGCAGATTTTAAACAACTGTCACATTGGAGCAGATTTTAAACAACTGTCACAATGGAGCAGATTTTAAACAACTGTCACATTGGAGCAGATTTTAAACAACTGTCACAATGGAGCAGATTTTAAACAACTGTCACATTAGAGCAGATTTTAAACAACTGTCACAATGGAGCAGATTTTAAACAACTGTCACATTAGAGCAGATTTTAAACAACTGTCACATTGGAGCAGATTTTAAACAACTGTCACAATGGAGCAGATTTTAAACAACTGTCACATTGGAGCAGATTTTAAACAACTGTCACAATGGAGCAGATTTTAAACAACTGTCACATTAGAGCAGATTTTAAACAACTGTCACATTGGAGCAGATTTTAAACAACTGTCACAATGGAGCAGATTTTAAACAACTGTCACATTAGAGCAGATTTTAAATAACTGTCACAATGGAGCAGATTTTAAACAACTGTCACATTGGAGCAGATTTTAAACAACTGTCACAATGGAGCAGATTTTAAACAACTGTCACATTGGAGCAGATTTTAAACAACTGTCACATTGGAGCAGATTTTAAACAACTGTCACAATGGAGCAGATTTTAAACAACTGTCACATTAGAGCAGATTTTAAACAACTGTCACAATGGAGCAGATTTTAAACAACTGTCACATTAGAGCAGATTTTAAACAACTGTCACAATGGAGCAGATTTTAAACAACTGTCACATTAGAGCAGATTTTAAACAACTGTCACATTGGAGCAGATTTTAAACAACTGTCACATTGGAGCAGATTTTAAACAACTGTCACAATGGAGCAGATTTTAAACAACTGTCACATTAGAGCAGATTTTAAACAACTGTCACAATGGAGCATATTTTAAACAAATGTCACAATGGAGCAGATTTTAAACAACTGTCACAATGGAGCAGATTTTAAACAACTGTCACATTAGAGCAGATTTTAAACAACTGTCACAATGGAGCATATTTTAAACAAATGTCACAATGGAGCAGATTTTAAACAACTGTCACATTAGAGCAGATTTTAAACAACTGTCACAATGGAGCATATTTTAAACAAATGTCACAATGGAGCAGATTTTAAACAACTGTCACAATGGAGCAGATTTTAAACAACTGTCACAATGGAGCAGATTTTAAATACAGTTATAGAAGAACAGGGGAATTCAAGGACACAAATAGTGACATGTCATTTTTCATGCAACACCAGGACTTTAAAGGAATGAATCAAATATGTCAACACAATGTAACATAGTCTATTTCTGTAGGTTGACTTGACCCTATGTGGGTGTTCAGGTTGTGACTGTAAAAACATATAGGCATTGTAAGAGAATACAAAATAACTACATTCAGAGGACTAGTCTTGGCGTTGTTTGAGTGTTGAAAATTGACAGGAACGTTGTCCTGACGTTCTGTGAGCGATGAAACACAGTAGGAACCGTTGTCTTGACGTTGCGTGAGTGTTCCTCAAGGAGAAAGATACCGTGTCTGTCGGTATTAAGGCAGGATTAAGGTTCCTTGCTCCAGAGGATGGGTTGATTGATGCAACGTCGGAGAACAGCTGCTACCAAGCCATGCGTAAAAAACAAATTGAGCCCTGGGTTTATGTCTAAATCTCATGCGGACATAGGCGTGTTAAGATCCATGCGTGCTGATTTCCGTTCTGTAAATTATAGCAAATAAGGAGGAGAGAAATACTGATGGTTGTGCCTTCTTTAAATCACTATTTTCAACAAGCAAGCCTGCATTGCAATATGCTCAGAGCAGAAAAGACTACAGTGTACACTGAGTGTACAAAATATGAAGAACACCTGCTCTTTCCATGACATAGACTGACCAGGTGAATCCAGGTGAATGTTATGATCCTTTATTGATGTTACTTGTTAAATCCACTTGAATGCACTTAAATAATTATTTGTTTGCCTTGAGACAGTTGACATGGATTGTGTACAGTATGTGTGCTGAATGGCACACTCAACACTGAATTGGTTCACCACCCAAACAACATCCAGCCAACTTGACAGACTTGTGGGAAGCATTCAAGTCAACATGTGCCGGCATCCCTATGGAACACTTTCGACACCTTGTAGAGGTGTAGAGGCAACTCAATATTAGGAAAGTGTTCTTAATGTTTTGTACACTCAGTGTATATTTCTGTATAATGATGGAAAGTTTAAAACCTTGGGATGCATCATGCCTGGTATCGGTGGGCCTCAGAATAATCCAGCTGCAGGGTCGATCCATTACAGTTAAGTGGATCCATCGAAGAGTCACGGCCCAACTTCTAACTGTCTGAGAGCCTCGGAGAGAGGGAGGGAACCGGGGGAGAGAGGGATAGACAGAGTGTGGAAGTTAGGGAGAAAGGAAGCTTCAAATTATCTGAAAGCCAGGGAGACGGGGAGAAGGGGAGAAAAGAACAGGTATTCAGTCTAAACCCCCTGTCTCCATCCCCATCCTCTTCTGTGCAGTAGAGGAATACCCAATATCATGGGGTATGTTAGATATAGATTTTGTATTCCAGTTGTGCCATGTCTGGTTTGTTGGCATGCAGAGCACAGAACACAGTGCTCTGGTAGTAAATCATCTCAGAGGGGAAGAGAGCAGCCACTAGCGTCTGTCTGGTTGTGTGGCTGTCAGTGTGGAAGTGAAAAAGACGCCCGTGTTTATTGAAATGCTCTGCTTTTTTTGTCTCAGTAATTGCTCTCCTTCTCTCAGTTCCTCTCTTTCCTCTCCTCTCCTTCTCTCTCATCTCCCTCTCTCTCCTCTCATTCTCTCTCCTCTCCCTCTCTCTCCTCTCCCTCTCTCTCTGTCACCTGTGTACTTCCTATTTGAGATGCAGATTAAGAGTAACGTTCAGTATGACTGAGACTACTACTGTGCCTCTGTGAACAGACCTAGCTTTATGTAAGAATCACTTGATCTGACACAGTAAGAGCAAATTCCAGCAGTCTTAGCAGTAGGCATTCCATATATTGGATCTTGTGCAAATGAACAACATTATACAATGAATAATGCATTTTCTCAGTCTCTCGCGCAATGTTTACATCTCGTTAGTACAGCATATTGCTACCGGCCTTGATACTGGCGATCAGTATGCTACTGCCCATGGCTCTTCCTTGGGCCTGGAGATGTCCCAGAAGCCTTCCCTTCACCACTGTAAACTCCAGCTCTGATTGGCTGATTGAGGATCCTAGCTCGATCCTAGCCAACCCTCCTGTATCTCCTCTCTCTTCCCCCTAGCAGTGCGGTAGGGAGGTGATGGAAAGTTCATTTTAGGATTACATATCAGCCTGGATTAGCCATGGGGCCAGAGGCAGAGCTGCTTGCTAACAAAAACATCATTTTGAACAGCCTGTTGATGTGAAACCAGCCAGGGAGAGACTGGGGATCACTATGATCCTTTTACCACCCTGCTAATCAGCTGAGGGAAGAAGGAAAGCTGTTTTGTATCTCTGGGCATGTGAGGTGGACAGAGTCAGAGCTGCTTTCACTAGAGACAGAGAAAGTGTGTGCGTGCATACGTTGTGCAAGTATAAATGTGTTTGTTTCTGAGATTGAGAAAGATGGCGAGAATTCTTTGCAAAGATTATAGTTTGACATTTCAAACTGTGAATTTAGCTTCGATAAAGAAGGGGAAGAAAACACATGGACACATTCTTTTTTCTAACACCAGATTGCGTAGCATTGAGAGTGATCAATACAATTTCAAATACCCATTCAACTAGAGGTGACCCATTTGCACTATACAATGACATTAGCCTGCTGTGTGTGTGTGTGTGTGTGTGTGTGTGTGTGTGTGTGTGTGTGTGTGTGTGTGTGTGTGTGTGTGTGTGTGTGTGTGTGGTGTGTGCGTGCGTGCGTATCTGACCATGTGCTTGTGAGAGTGCTGGTACAGTGGCTATATCCCTCCTGTGTCCCTCTATCTATCTCTCTAGCCAGGATCACAGTAAGGAAATCACTGGCAGATCTGATCTTTGTACTAGAGCAGTGAGAGAGAGGGGGATAGAGGGATGGAGATCTCTAGGTACTATGGTCTGACTACAGGATTTTCCTTCTCAAATCCTGACAGGTTGGTCTATATCTGCCATTTGCTCTCTGTGTGTGTTTGTACTGTGTTCCTATTATTAAATATCTTCGCTGTTGTAATGCACCAGACTGAATCCCAGTCTCAGGGCTGGATTACAGTAACGCTCGTTTGTCTGTTTGTCAATAAGTACATTACACCAAATGACATTGGGTCATCTACCAGATGGTCCAATCATCCACTTGTCTATCTCTGTGTCTGGGACACACACACACGTACGCACACACGCACGCACGTGCGCGCACACTCACACACACACACACACACACACAAACACAAACTGTTTAGATATGAACCTACAGTGTGTTCTCAGTTTACTAAGAGGTATCAGTGAGAGTTGGCACTGGTAAACGTGGGTTTTTAAAATGCTGTTATTTTCGATTGTATTCTAGTCTAATGCTCTATAGACCTGGAATCTGTCTCCATCCCTGTGGACAGTGTCAGATCCATCTCTGCCTGGTAAAACATGACCTCTGACCTTGTCCTGTCTGGTCACCACCTGGCTCTATGACGGGGGGGGGGTGGGGGGGGGGTGGACTCCCCCTCTGAGATGAATGGCATGGCTAATGCTCATTATGATTATTCTCCTCAACATAACAGCAGGCTGATGTGGCTCTAGGCCAAGGGCCCCAGACCCTGATTTTGTGGGTGTGGTTATTGTGATATTTTGGGGTGTTATTAAGGTGTTATTTGAGTGGTAAAAGGGAGGGGGGGAGGTGGTGGGGTGTTATTAAGGTGTTATTAGAGTGGTAAAGGGGAGGGGGAGGTGGTGGGGGGTAGAGTGGTAAAGGGGAGGGGAGGTGGTGGGGTGTTATTAAGGTGTTATTAGAGTGGTAAAGGGGAGGGGGAGGTGGTGGGGTGTTATTAAGGTGTTATTAGAGTGGTAAAGGGGAGGGGAGGTGGTGGGGTGTTATTAAGGTGTTATTAGAGTGGTAAAAGGGGGAGGTGGTGGGGTGTTATTAAGGT